>NW_016157099.1:775951-781796 GCF_001687245.7 Rhagoletis zephyria
TTGCAAATTTGATTTTAAGATGTAATTGTAATGTTTCAAATCTCTTAATTTAGTTAATAGGGAAGAGAAAATAGTTCATTTCATTTACTCTTCAATTTTTGACTTTTAAAATTGCAATAAGCTGAAATACTTCTATCATATAAAAATTCGAGTATTTTACTCTTATTAATTCGTCTTAAAAACCATTTTCAGTTGTTTTTATTTTTTCAGTCCTGGTTGACATTTTCATGGAAACACCCATATAATGAATTTTTTGGTCCGCCTTTCCGTGCGTCAATGTGTAACAGCCGTCGACTGGCATTGCTGCGATGTGGATTCGTCTAATTAAATTGTACGGCGTTGCAATTCGTTGTTGATATTCAGTATTTTTCACATTTTTACTATTTTTCTGGCTTTTGTTCTTAAATCGTGTACCTCGCACAGTTGCTGCCCTCAACTCTGCATCTTTTCACAAACTTTTTAAGTGGGACCAACCTACGTAGCACCTCATCTCAACTTTCCGAAGTTTAAAAATAAAAATAAAAATCGAAATGGTAATTAAGCCGTTGGGAATATGTTCCTATGAACAAATATATATACATAAATACATAAATAAATACATATGTACACGTCTTTGTTGTAAATGTATGCATTGGTTGCAACCTTCGTTGGGTTGTTGGACAAGTTTGGTAGCAGAAGGCCGTAGCTTTTTTCATTATTTATAATAAAATACCTTTTTTGCAACAATTTTTAAGTAATGCAGCAAATTTTCGAGCGAAGCGTCGCTGGAGAGTACTTTTTTGCAATTAAAAACAAACAATAAGCGAAAAATAAAGGAAAACAATGCAGAGTATTTGAAAAGGCATTTTATATGCCTCATTTCGATGCAACTTATTTTGAACAGCACACCAAAAGCTCCTTGTCAACAGTGCGCTTCCGTCTACGTCGCTTTCCCAAGCAGATTTTGCAAGAGACTGCCAGGCGGCTGGGTGACCTCATTCTACACACCCACTTCGAAAAGCGCCCGCCGCTAGGGAGCTGGTGACAGACCACAAATTCGCCAATGTGAATGAACTCTGCTTAATTTTTTATCACAAGCAAATGCAAAATAGTACAAGAAGCGAACAGAAACGTTGCAGCAAACACAGAAGCGTAGCAAGAAAGGTGTACAAGTACTTATGTACTTTGCAAATCATAACAAGGGGTGTGGCAGTGGCGTTATTTTTATCTGCACTTTGCCAATCTTTAATTTCAAGAGATTTGCCACAGAAGTGGGCAAAGCGGGCAAGCCCTCCCATTTTGAATTCATACACATACATATGTACACATTATGCCTGGGGCTATCAGTACATCCGGATATTAACCGAATATCCGTATATTTTAAACAGTATTTGAACAGATTCGTAAAACTGCTCTCAAAATTACTGAATCTATTGAGTTACAAAATAAATAGTAGACCATTTCATTATTACATAAACAATTATTATTTTACTGGTAATTTCAACACTATTCGGCTGAGGGAGAAGAGCTTAAGTTGATGTTTAGTGGGCAGGCGAAGAGGTGTGTCGAGGCATGGGGTGACCCTCCGCATTCCTGATATACGTTGGGCTCATCTGAGTTTATCCTACTCAAGTAGGAGTTTAAGTCCCCTTTCAGACACGTCAAGTCTTGAAAGCAATTTTTATCGCATTCTCTTTTGTGTTTTCTCTTTGCTTCCACACGCGTCAAGTTTTATTGAATTCAAGTACTCGGATCTTTAAATGGGAAGCAACGAAAAGATCAAAAGAGAACAAGAAAACTTGAAACGAATTGACGGTACGGAGGTATCTGTACTCTTCCCCTCTCTTCCCACCTCCTTCACCAACGAACGAGCAGACTTGAAAGCGAGACTTGACGTGTCTGAAAGGGGACTAAGCTGCTGAAGTATCTACGTAGAGCTTAGTTGTGCCAGGGAGGTGCGTTCTTAAAACTGCATTCACAGGTCCGGTGTTGGTGTTAGTTAAGGCAGACTACCTCTGAATGCCGTATATGGCCTGTCGATATGCTTTCGGGTCCAGTAGTTGTTTTATGAACCCCTGAACCTCGTCCGTCTTCTGACGTGCGTTGGCGAAGGCTCTGCCGAAAGCAGATGTCTGCGGGGGTACCCACGTCTGTAACACCCTACCATGAACTGCTTGCGCTGGATGGTATTGTGCTCTTTAACGGGGAGCATTTGGGTCTCGTCATGTAGGTGGTGTACAGAAAGCATCCCGTGGCGGTCCGGACTGCCGTATTTGGCAGTTAGTTGAATTCTGTTTACTTTTCATCATGAATATTAATTTTTTATTTTCATTAGTTCAAAAAACGAATAAAATAATTTATCCGTCATTCGAATAAACTTTCTTTGAATAAATTAAATTATTTTTTATTTACGAATAACGAAGAAAACAATATATTTATTCGTTATTCGTCATTTGAATCAATTTTGCCCAACTCTGAGCATTTCCATAAATAAGTAGCGACACTATATGCGCATCAGTAAGGGCACAAATTTGACGGCTCTATGTATGCATTAGCGTGGGCCGAAAACCCGCTTTTTTAGAATTGATTTGATTTGATTGGTAATAGCAAAAATATGGTTCATTAGGCTCTTAACACAAATTGTGTAAAAGATGAAAATTTGTGGTCAATATCTTGGCTCGCCCAAGTCCATCAATGTTCAAACATTTTAACAATCGCGAGATTTCGGGATGAGAAAAATTTTTATCCCGGAATCCCGGATTTTTCGGGATGTCGACTTTATCAAAATTTTTGGATGTCGCAGTAGGTTCACCGTTCTCAGAAATAAAAAAATTCAACCACACAGATTCATTGTCGCCACATTTGTATAATGCACATTAATAAAAAACACTAACTCATATTTGCAGAAACTCATACCAAAACCACGTCAACAAAGTAAAATTAAGAGCAACTCTGCCACAATGTACATGTTTATTGTATTTTCAATGGCTATCAGAGTTTTCGTTCTTACACAGTTCTTTCAAAAAATGTTTGAAAAAGTACAGGCTGGTTATGAAAATCACATCCGAGTGTATTGACTCAAGTTCACTTTGAATCCTAATTTTGGTCTTCTGTATTTTTCGTTTTTCATGTCAAATGCACGTAATTTCATTTTATCTTTTTCAACTTCTCTTTCACTCGGACTCTAAAACTTGCCTGATTGTGTAAATAAATAAGTAAAAATCTCGGGATCCCGGAGCTGTAATCCCGGGATTTCGGGACATGGAAAAGTGTCCGCGATTCTGAGTCCCAGGAAGGAATTCCCTAGAATGTATCTACATGCGTAATTACTAGGGTTTGGAATCTCATGCAAATGCATGTTTTTATTGGGCATCTTCAAATGGAAATGGATAAGTTATCTTTACGAATCATGAAATTTCTTTTAAAATGGCATTCAATCATTAGTGCATATTTTTGCATATTTTGCAGTAAATGCATGGTTTTGCATATTGTGCAAAAGAACACCTACATACTTTTACATATTTATTGGGCATATTTTACAATATATGCATATGGTTTTTGTATATTTTTGCTGTATTTGGTTTACAGCCATTTGAATTTAGTTCAAAACCTCTTCATAAAAAAAAAATTACCTATAATTGTTTTACCAAGTATTCATTTGAATTTCTTCTCGGATAGCCAAGCGGCCATTAAGGCACTCTCTTTTACCCCTGTTAGATCTCAACTAGTAGGGAATTGTTAGAGAGAGCTGTCATATATATATATATATGAGAGATATATATCTCTAACCAATACGAAATTACCCTAATATGGGTCCCGGGACACAGGAACATTTATAGAAACCAGCCAGCCCTTCCAAAGGTGGTGCCCATCATCGCGCTAAAGCCATTCCTATAGAATGTTTCACAGTGCAAATGGTTCTCTTTGTATGACGTACTGAAATGCATTAAAGTCGCCAACTGGCTGTAGGTTGCACGAATTGTGGATTCAAAATGGCAAACTTGCTAATTGCTTGTCACCAGGGTGACAATCCACTTAAACCAAGCGACCATTAAACCACTTTTAAACTGTCGCAAGATTGTAACTGTCTGCTGGTTTATAAACTAATTTTATACATAAATATGTATTGTATTTTGAAGTGAATTGTTTTCATTATTTTCTTGTTAAAATATACGTGTTATTTTTTTCTACCGGCAATACAATATTAGGAAAATATTTTTAATTGCATATTTTACTTTTTTATAGCGCATATTTT
The DNA here is from genome assembly GCF_001687245.7 of Rhagoletis zephyria. Classification (NCBI taxonomy): domain Eukaryota; kingdom Metazoa; phylum Arthropoda; class Insecta; order Diptera; family Tephritidae; genus Rhagoletis; species Rhagoletis zephyria. The sequence continues at coordinate 780,186 of NW_016157099.1, forward strand.
TGACTTTTGAGTGCATATTATATGCGCACATTTTCGATTTTTTAATGCATAAGATTCCGAGCCCTAGTAAATACATATGTATACTCATTATCAGGGCTGCCAACCATCCTTAGGTATGAGGTGCCATATTGAGGATAAAAAAGTGCCAAAATATGCCAAATAGAAAAATAAAAGTGCCAAAATAGGTGACATCCTTTTTAATCCTTCCCATTTAGCAATAAAATAAGAACTACATTTCTAAAACAAAAATGCAATGCCAAAATAAGATAAACCAGTTGAATAATCTTTAGGAATTAGAAAACTTTAGTTGAGAAAAAGAAGTACACGCAAAGGATTTCACAAAAACCTGTTGAAATATTACTATTTTTGAAAAGTGCCATTTTGGCACTTTGTGCCGAATTGAAAAATTAAGTGCTATTTGATGTAAAATATAGCTATAGATGGCACGGTTTGAGCCAAGTTGGCAGCCCCGCTCATTATACGGCTTTCCCACGGCACCCCAATCAAGTAGTTCGCCCTCTCATTCGTAATTCGCTCCCCACTTACGCTTCGAACTACGTAATTCGCCATGCAAAATTTTGAGAGCGAATTACCTCGTTTGTTGGTAATTCAGATTCAATCACCATGCGAATTACGAACAAGTCGCTGTCGTCTCTAATTTTTATCGGAAATTGATCGAAACCAGTTCACAAATAAAAACTGGCATTTTTTCTGAGTACGAAAAGTAAAGTTTATATATGTGTACATCACCAATTTATTATGGAAACTTGTACCGTTTTAGCAATAACTTACATTTTGCATCAGTTTTGTAGCGAAGAAAACAACAAACACAGATACAGAGAACTGTCAAATCGAATTAAGAATGTGCCCGTGGGAATGGTTTAATTCGCGATCGTAATTGGGGAAGCGAAAAAAGTAATTCAGGATACCGTGGGGAAATCGTATTAAATAGAACGTTCCTGATAATATGTTCCCAGATAATCCAAAAACATTATTTGCATCACTGGACGAAAATAGTGACACTGGAGAAACCAAGTAAGATTTTACAAACTGCTTACGAAAAACCCGTTTGCAAACTAAATTAAATATTAATAGGCATCAAAAGCTTCTTCCCCAGCAAATAGTAAATAATTTCATTATTTTCTGTTTATTTATTCTCATTCATTAATTTGTTATTTAACGGAAAGTTTTCATACACACACATGTTTTTTATATTTACGACTAGTTTTATATGTACACCCGTGCAGGTACGTGAAATGTTTTGACTATTTTTCTTTTGTTTGTTTCATGCATGATACAAAAAAGAAGGTAGTTTCAATAAACAACTTTTGACGGATAATAAAATTTTTTGAAGTTTCATAAATTGTCAGTATTATCAACGGCCTTGCCACTTTGATAATATTAAAACAATACATCGGAGTATTTTCTTTCCCATATTTTTACCAATGTGAGAATATTTCAAATCAAAACTCATAATCAGTACTTGATATTTTTTTACTTACGTGGTTTGCCCCTCTTTTATTAAAAATATATAAAATGTAAACTGTTACATTGTAATTATTCTTTTTATTTTATAATAAAAACCATTAGTGCATTATGTTGTTATTTTTT
>NW_016157099.1:795337-852853 GCF_001687245.7 Rhagoletis zephyria
GGTAAATTTTCTTCGTGTATGTTACACGCTTCCAGCCACTGTTTTCGCACGAACTGTAGCTTAGGAAACGTAAAAAACTTAACCCCAGATCCTTTACATGTATGTACCGAATTTTCACAGTTTGGGCACACACAGCTCATTTTTTTTATTTGGCTAATTTACACAAAATTTATCTCATATATGTTCAATAACTTCACTAAACTTCACTCATTTTCATACATTTTTGTTTACTTTTACAAAAAAAAAAATATTATCTCTGGTGATCAGGTAGCATGAATTTTATGAAATGTCATAATTTTATTAAAAGTCAAATGGTTAGCAACAACAACGAATGTCATTAAATGGAACTACCTTCTTTTTTGTATCATGGTTTCATGTTCATTACTTGTTTTTTTTTATAAAAGTCTAGCTCATTACAAAACCAAATTCAAACTTTGGACCAAAATGTAAAAAAAAATTCAAAAATGTTACCAAATTTTCAAGCTTTTTAATCAGCATTTTTACAATAAAGTTTGGCATGCAGTTTTATAGCCTATTAAACTTTAACACAACAAAGTGCAAGTTGCTAAAAAATCTCGTTGATTTTTGGTGTTACACAATTTCTTCCATACAATGTATGTTCACGTTTTTTTTTGTGCGGAAATTAAAAAAGGATGTATGGTAACAAATGCAAGCACTGCACACTTGAGTGCTTGAAACAACCCAGCAAAACCTTTTTCTTTTTTGGTAAGCGCTTAATTTTTGTATCGATGAAGTAACGCGTTACCATACGCCTCAAGGCAAAATTTTTCACTTTTTCTCATTTTTTTAATTTCTCGCTTACCTCCAATGGCATGCCCAGGCTAAAATAATGTCTTCTGTATACAAGAGGGTATGTGGTGAATTCCAAAAAGTGCTTACCACTATAGATTCACCACATACCCTCTAGTATACAGAACACATTACATTAACCTGGGCATTTCATTGGAGTTAAGCGAGAAATTTTAAGAATGCTTTCCGACTAAATTGCCTGTAATACAATAGCTAAACGAGAAAGTGAAAAATTTTGTCTTGAGGCGTATTGTAATGCGTTACTCCATCGATACAAAAAGTAAGCGCATACCAAAGAATCAAAGTTTTTGCTGGGAAACAAGTAACGCGTTGAGACAAAATAATGTGGACACTTGCGTACGCAAGTAGCACCGCAACAGCCAAAGGCGATGGCGATTATACCGCAAGCGCTTTTACACCAAATCTGTTCAAAGCCACTAAAATAGGCACCCGTACTGTTCTCTGACTTGTATGCTTACTTGGTGGCCCTAAAGCGAATTCTATGCTTGAAGGCATTACAAAATTATTTCCATTCAATGAATGCAAGTTTGTATCGCTTTTCTTTATTCATATTTAAAAATGCTGACTTAATAGTGTTAAATATAACAGTCAAAAGACATATGCATAGGTACATATGTGCATTAGGGTGGTCCTTAAAATGAAGGATTTTATACAGTCTCACCCCTTCAATCCATAACACCACTGTCATAGATACCACATATACATTTTGGTCCCGCTTGGAGTCGATTAAGGCATATCGCAAAGGGGTCAAAGGCCAGATGCCTCTAAAGACTCAAAAAATTAAAAATATGTTTTTGCTATCACATATAAATTTTAGTCCCGATTGAAGTCGGTTAAGACGTCGTCATAGGGTAATCGGAACTTCGATCCCTGTGCGACACGCCTTAACCGACTTCAATCGGGACTAAAATTTATATGTGATATCTTCGACAATAATAGATGATAGGTATTAGACGAAAAAAATAATAATAAGAATTTTTTCAGTCTCCATAGAGGAATTTGAAATTTGCCCCCTGTTCGACACGTCTCCAATCGGTGATATGTGACATCTTCGACTATAGTAGCATCGACGTAGGGGTTAAGGCTTAGGAAATCTGATGTAAAAATGTGCTCCCCACATTTAAGGACCAACGTAATGTACATAGTACATACATTAAACGAAACACACAAAATAGTCCCTCCGTATTTTCCCTATTCTTGTGTTATGAACTAACTACCATTGAATTAATTCGTAATTTATGACTTTACAACGCTAGTAAACCGACTGTTGATAGGGATATTTCAGGTGTTACAGCTCGTATGTTTATACGCATGCGCAGAAGAACACATTTGAATAAATGAAGTAGAGGAATAAGGAAATGAATAATTGTACACCTTTTTTTTAAGTAATGCGATACTTGGAAAACCTTTTCCGTCTGTAGTGCAAATCTGGTTAAAACCTCTGTAGGATGCTTTTTGTTTTTCACTGCAGAGTACATAGTACTGCATAGTATGTAGTCGCATATTTTTGCATAAATTAAGCAATAAATCAGAGAATCTCCAGCCAGCCGTTATCAATCTTATAAACACGCTTGTAGTTACCTGCATGAAAATGTACGAATATACATGATTTGTAGTGAGTGTTTCTCCATAAGTTTTCTATTTTAGACAAATCTGCCACATTTGCTACATTTTAATTATTTCTCTGCCTGCGTATTTTGTAAAACTAAAACTTTTCAACTCAATGGGTTTATTAAGGCTATAAAAAAATAAAACCGCTCATTTGGTGCAGGATTGCCATAATAAACAAACAAAAAATATTTGCGTTAAGTATGCAGAAATCACCGCCACCTCGATTAGTCGATTAGATAATTGTTTAATTAATCATAATCCGGATTAATCAAAAAAACATGATTAATCAGATTCTGATTATTCCTGTCACTGTACACAGTGTACGGTTTACTCATAAAAAATTAATTTAAATCTGAGTAACTTTGCTCATATGTACATACCTTTCGCATTTGCTTTCAAAGAAAATTAAATTTTTTTTATAATAATATTATAATATGTACAATATTTTTCTTATTAACAAAAATAGAATGCCAAATGAGCACCTTACTATGTTATTCATTGAAATGGAAAAATAAGAATGTGCTTATTTATATATGAATGTGTATAAATTTTTTTCTATATAAAAAACATTGATTAATCACCTTTCTGAATAATAAATTTAATTATGTTCTGATTAATTAAATGTAATTAATTGAGAAATTAATCACTTTGATTAATCAAAAATTATTATTCTTTGATTAATTAATTAATCAGGTATCGATTAATCAGCTTGTTCGATTAATTGTTTAATCTTACATCCCTACTTCAAAGCAATGGAAAGGCCTTCTTATTTACGGAAGTCAAATTCCTCTAAGTATTAAACTGCTGGATGTTCTCCAAATACATATATGTATATAAATATATGTAGTATATGCTTTACAACACCGCAGTGTGTACATATACTATACACATAAGTATGTAGGAGATACAGGCCGCTATTAAGAGTTGCATTCGATCTTCGACTAGAAGCCGTGTAAGTGTAGTCTTTCGAATATATTTTGACATACAATATGTTTATGAAATTAGTCTGCAGATTTATTAAAATCTTCAACTGTCTAAAGAGGCGTTTGTAGACCTGCTGTCCGCTACCTGTCCGCTACACAAAACCTGCTGCAGCAATGCTCTCGAGTCAAATCTTTTTAAAATATTTTAAAACTATCAACAGCTCTACGATTTTATTATTAGAGATCATGCCAACTGAACACTAGGATTTTCTTTCATAAGTGAAACCAGCCTTTCGAGCTTGTGTTTAGTATTCACGTCGTTAGACCTGCATGAAATTATTAAAAATTGTTTAAAATTAGTGTCTAGCCGCCAAAAAGTAGGAAAACAAACGCAAAATCATACATTTCTCACAATTTCCTAACACTTCGCTACAGTATCGAAAGCAAAATTAAGTTCGACAGAAAATTTGATACTCAACGAAAATTTCGACACGGTTGCATAGCTCACCATACGAATTACAGATTCGAACGCAACTTATAATTAGGGACACAGCTTGCTGTTTTGGTCAGTGTTCCGCATTAATTTTGAGGATTAATAATAATAATAATAATAGATTGGCGCTTACACATATGTATGTTAGTGTTTGGCCGAGCTTCTCCTCCGACTTATGGCGTGCGCCTTGATATTGTCACACAAAGCGGAGGGACCTACAGTTTTACGCCGACTCCGAACAGCGATTGTATTTTTATGAGAAGATCTTTTTCATGGCAGAAATACACTCGGAGGTTTGGCATTGCCTGCCGAGGGATGACCGCTGTTAAGAAAAACCCCTTTTTCTATATTTTTTTTTGCGATGTTGCTTTGACTAGGGTTTGAACCCAGGTGCTGCGGAGTGGAAGGGCGCACTGCTTAGCACTACACCACAGCGGTCGACATTTTGAGGATTAGCTGCAAGAATTAACGAGTTGATCGGGATCAGCGCTGCCGCCTGCCTATACTTTAAGATAGATTCAGATCTGGAATTTGTAATTGAGCGAATGAATGCCCAAAGTGTAAAAGCCAGCGCGTTAATGTCAAAAGTTAGTTTAATGCGCGTCTAGAAGAAGCATACGTATTTCCGCTGCTTCCCGCCTCATATTAGAAATACGCTTAACGATTGCAACATTACATTAGTCAAATAAGGTATAGTTTGCTAGAATGCCTCCTAGACTTGAGAGACGCCAACCAAATTCACTTCTTTTCTCCTTATTTAGCGATGTAACCACCTAAGGGCGCTGTTACGCAGACGATCATATAATCCCTGATCACGGCACTTTTTCTCAAATTTTTTCCAATCTTAAGGCCTGTATGCAGCTCTCAAGAAAAGCAAAAACTCCATATAAAATGACGTACAAGAAATGGCTAAGAAATTTTCATGAGTGAAATTTCCTTAAGGCAGTACGCAGTTCTTAAGAAATTTACTACGCTTTCTACTACGGTTCTCTAAAGTTTTTTGTGAAAAAAGACCACAAGGAAACCCAGGTTTGCAACAGAAATATATGCCCGTTCCATTATTTCTTGAGGAAAGAGTGAGGCAACAAGCTGTGAGGTATCAAAAATGTCAAAATTCCTTGGACACACACGCGAAATAATGGCAAGTTTTTCTTGGCCGTTTTCTTGAGAGCTGCATACAGGGCTNGCCGAGCTTCTCCTCCGACTTATGGCGTGCGCCTTGATATTGTCACACAAAGCGGAGGGACCTACAGTTTTACGCCGACTCCGAACAGCGATTGTATTTTTATGAGAAGATCTTTTTCATGGCAGAAATACACTCGGAGGTTTGGCATTGCCTGCCGAGGGATGACCGCTGTTAAGAAAAACCCCTTTTTCTATATTTTTTTTTGCGATGTTGCTTTGACTAGGGTTTGAACCCAGGTGCTGCGGAGTGGAAGGGCGCACTGCTTAGCACTACACCACAGCGGTCGACATTTTGAGGATTAGCTGCAAGAATTAACGAGTTGATCGGGATCAGCGCTGCCGCCTGCCTATACTTTAAGATAGATTCAGATCTGGAATTTGTAATTGAGCGAATGAATGCCCAAAGTGTAAAAGCCAGCGCGTTAATGTCAAAAGTTAGTTTAATGCGCGTCTAGAAGAAGCATACGTATTTCCGCTGCTTCCCGCCTCATATTAGAAATACGCTTAACGATTGCAACATTACATTAGTCAAATAAGGTATAGTTTGCTAGAATGCCTCCTAGACTTGAGAGACGCCAACCAAATTCACTTCTTTTCTCCTTATTTAGCGATGTAACCACCTAAGGGCGCTGTTACGCAGACGATCATATAATCCCTGATCACGGCACTTTTTCTCAAATTTTTTCCAATCTTAAGGCCTGTATGCAGCTCTCAAGAAAAGCAAAAACTCCATATAAAATGACGTACAAGAAATGGCTAAGAAATTTTCATGAGTGAAATTTCCTTAAGGCAGTACGCAGTTCTTAAGAAATTTACTACGCTTTCTACTACGGTTCTCTAAAGTTTTTTGTGAAAAAAGACCACAAGGAAACCCAGGTTTGCAACAGAAATATATGCCCGTTCCATTATTTCTTGAGGAAAGAGTGAGGCAACAAGCTGTGAGGTATCAAAAATGTCAAAATTCCTTGGACACACACGCGAAATAATGGCAAGTTTTTCTTGGCCGTTTTCTTGAGAGCTGCATACAGGGCTTTACTCTCTTTGACCAACATGCTGTTATGCAGAGGGTCAAATGACCAGCGTATTTCTTTGGCTCAGTTGCATTTCTTTGGTCTATTTTTCTACTACTTTTTACATTTGTGTTATGAATGACGAAAATCCCTGGATACCAAGCTTCATTACAATCAATACATTTTTGAGGAAATCGTCCACAATATTGGATCCGCCATAATGATTTTCTAAAATTAAATATCAATTTCGAAATCAGTGACGACGAAAAGCTCTGGATACCAAGCTTCATAACAATCTATACATTTTTTAATAAATCGTCCGCCATATTGGATCCGCTATTTTGAATTTGGAAAATTTAATTTACTATTCGAATTCAGTGACGACGAAAATCCTTAACTACCATTTTCATTGAAATCTGTCAAATACATATAGAGGAAATACGTCCGCCATATTGGATCCGCCATTTTGAATTTTGGAAATTTAATTTACTATTCAAATTCAGTGATGACGAAAATCCTTATTTAACAATATCATTGAAATCTGTCAAATACATATGGAGGAAACATTAAGCTTCATAAGAATTTATAAATTTTTGAAGAAAACGCCCGCCATATCGAATGCGCCATTTTGATTTTTGAAAATTGAATATGAATTTCGAAATCAGTGACGACGGAAATCTCCGCATCCCTAGCTTCATAACCACATAGACATTTTTTAAGAAATCATCCGCCATATTGGATCCGCCATTGTGAATTTTGGAAATTTAGTTTAATATTCGAAATCAGTGATGATGAAAATCCCTAAATACCAACTTTCATTGAAATCTGTCAAATACATATGGAGTAAGCATTTTTGTCGTCCTATATTGTCGATTCGTCCCTATGTGCGATGTGAGAAATAAAATGCCGATTTGAAATCAAATTCGAGTCAATACACTTTTGAAATTCAGAGCGTATTGAAATTTTCTTTTATGCATCCGTTTTGAATCACAGCGAACTGTAGAGCTGGGATACTATCGATAGTATCGATAGGTGAAAATTTTCGCTTCTATCGATAGTTTTTGAAAACTATCGATGCCGGTTTTAGCGAAACTTCTCTCTTCTTTACATCTCTTAATATTACATTATTTTTTTTATCTAAGAAAATTAACAATACAGTCGGCAAAAAAAAATTTAGTTATTGGAATTTTTAGCAACTATCAGCTTACACTGAGTTATAATAAAATTTAATAAGCTATAAAACCGCTTACACAAAATTTTTATAGAAATTTGAATTAAGAAGCTTGAAATTTTAATGATTTTGTAGTTTTTTTATGTTTTGTACAACGTTTATAAAAAATTAGTAGACACTAAACAAACAAAAAAAATAGTCAAAACTGTAAAAATGTTGTGTTGCTATTATTTTGACCAGTACTTTATTCATTTTCTTATATTATGGTCAAATGTTAATAATTTCCTTTGTCCGGATTTTGATATGCGCCTCCGTATTTGATCTCAGTTGAACTTTTATAAGTATGAGTTGTCAATTTAAAAGAATATCTTTTGTTTTGTTTGTTTTGTAGTATTAGAAATTTATTATTATAACCAATTTCTCTTCTTTGCACTTAAAAAGGGACAAACAAAATCCGAATTTAATTTTTCCATATTCAAGTGGATGCAAGTTTATGTATATAAGTATATATACATATGTAATTCAGACGCATAAATTAATAAGTTTTTTTATTATAATAAGAAGTTCTTTTTGATGCACGCAAATTCAAACAAATTTATATCATCTCTTTAATTTACAAAGTAATTTGTAAATGATTTTATTTTTAAGCAATTTAGCATTTAAATTCAATACCTCTCACGACGATAGTGCTATCGATACTATCGATGTTTTCAACTATCGTTTCGAAAACTATCGAGTGCCGGTACTATCGATAGTATCCCAGCTCTCGCGAACTTGGTCAAAGCGCTTTATGTGTCGGTATAAACAAGGTATATGTTTGTTAAATCAGTAAAAGCTTCACATTATGTATGTTTTCCCTAAAATAACAAACAAGGAATTGATAACTTAAAAAAAAACTCCATCTTCAGTGTAACAATTTGCTGTAAACATATATTAATGTAGACACTTATAATATTGTGAGCATTAGGGTAGACCAAAAATGTATGTCGGAATTTTAATGACTGCTTTATACCGAGAAAACTACACCGCTATTTTTTTTTATTTTGCCGCGGAGTTAAAAATTGCATTTTGAATGTTCAAAAAAAAACATCAAATAACCATCTAACGAGTACTTATACATATGCATATGTATGCATATTAGGGTGATCAAAAAAAAAAATTAAGTCAGAATTTTAGTGCTCTAACCCCTCTGGATTGTTCTATACCGAAAATATTTATACCCCTTCTTTTATCATAAAATCAAAAAAAATTTAGTGGTCGCCTAAGGCGCTCAAAGTTTAATATGTATTTTATATGGGGAAAAACATTTTTTGTGGAAATGGTATACAATTCTTGAGAATCAATATTTTTCGATCGGAAAACTCTGTTTCGCTTTAGCAGACTTCCAATAATAATATCCCAGTGTTTGTTTTACCATTTTTTAATACTAGCTATTTTTCATGTGTCCCCCATTGCGTTTTTGGGGGTTCAGGGTCAGTTGAGTATTACTTTTCCCACACGTACATATAAAGTACATTGAAAACTATTAGCGCTTTGAGCGGTCTTCAAATATTTTTTGATTTTAAGATATAGGAAGGAGTATAATTTTTTTCGGTATAAAACAATCCTGCGATTGGAGAGCATTAAAATTCCGACTTTATTTTTTTTTACCACCCAAATATGCATACATATGCATTTTTATAAGTACTAGTTAGATGGTTATTTGATGTTTTCTTTGAACATTCATTCCCTTTTTGTTTATAGTAAAATTGCTTTACTGGTATTTTCATGTGATTGACGTGTTTCACTTCAACTATAATTGCTGCAGTTGTACCCCGAAATTCCTCTCCTATTTCAAGCAACTAACTGCGAATGCACTCCTCTAAGTGTTCTTATGTCTTCTACGTTTTTGTCCGCCCTCACTAAAATGATGTTGTCAGCATTTGACAGATTCCCAAACGAACACGAGGGGCGGCAGGTCAAAAGGCCAAAGAAATTTTTCAACTTTTCTGTACACAAGTCTCAAGTAGTTGCCGGACGTGCTCCTAGTCAATTCCACTTTGCCTCAATTCAGTATGTTGGAAATTAATTTTTGTTCTTGTGCTCCTATTAAGTGAACCTTTAAAACAATATGTATAGAGAACGTACATACATGCGAGTATGTACATGAATATGTAGTCATGAGTTAACTGTTTGAAACATATTCGCCATTCGGGAATTCCGCTGTGTATCTATTTTTTTGGTAGGTACCTGTAATTAAATCCTTCAAATTAAAGAAAATATGTATAACTAGAAGGTAAGATTCAAAGTAAAGTAAAATGTTCAAAAGCTCTTCAGTTTGACAAAGCATGCATATGTATGCATGTAAGTATACGTATGTACATATGAGCAGTTTGGCCGAGCTTCTTCTCTAATTTGTGATCTGCTTCCTGATGTTTGCCATTGTCTGCCGAGGGGCGACCGCTATTTGAAAAACTTTTTTTGATGTTGCTGGGACCAAAAATTGAACCATGGATCTCTACTAAAATCCGAAAAAAAATCAGAATGAATGCAATTAAAATTATTAAAAAAGTTAAAATAGGACCAAATGTGAATGTGTCTCTGATTTTGACTTGTTTTACTTTGGTTCTAAATAAAAGTTATCTTTACTGTAAAAAGTTTTATTGCAATTTTTGGTCATTACTTTATACCAACATAAGCATTTTGACTGTATGGAAACTGCATAAAATAAAACCGGTTTATCCGATTGTTTCTTAATTTCAAAATCAGGAAGCGGTTTTGTTTTTCAAGTTGCAATTTTTTGATTGACTCGAAGCCCGGTTTTGGAAAAAAGGCGAATGATTATAATCGAATACCCTACTTAACGATTGGCTGCTAACTTGATCGCTGTAATTCCTAACTCTTGCCATCACACTACGCGCTCGCTTATGCCAAAAACTAAGTAAAGGTAAATTTACAATACCGAAAATCTTAGTTTCTTTCTCTACGTATGTAATGCAACTTTCCTCAAATACTTCCCAACACAAAAGCACTTCCATAGAAGATATAACGCTTATTTATTGATATTACTTTGTATAATTCTGTCAGTTTCTTTATATTTATTGGATATTTGATGTCATAACCAAAGACGGGCAGCATTTGTCAATTTTTTCTAGACAATGCTGGTATCGGAAATGCTAGCTTTGGTTGTTTATGTCATAGATTTGCTGGTGTACTTGATCGTACCCTGCAAAAAGTGGGACTAGGTTAAGTACTAGTACAGGACCACGCTACCTTGTAACCAACACTAGTAACCAAAATGGTCCAAATATATGGAGAAAAAATGGTAACATTAACATTGCGATGTCATTGGACCTGACCACCTCTGGTCCAGCGCTGCATAACATAGGACCACTTCTGGTCCACCGCTGCATAACACGGGACCACCTAGAAAACTACTCCTTTTGGACCATGGCACATTCGGCAACCGAATCATATTGCCGATGGGTCACGAAGAGGTGGTGTTCAGCACATAAATCATGTTTGTACGTTTGAAGTGGTCCAGGTCAGCATAACAAGTTCCTAGTATGCAACCTGGTCCATTTGCACATACTTTAAAATTACGACCCAGTGGACCACCTGGTCCTCAAATTTTTGCAGGGTATGTGCATTTTGTATATGTATACATAAGTATATGTGTGTGTATGCTGTAAACAAACATATCTGGTTGCTTAATCCCAATTTGCCAAACGATTCGAATCGAATTCGATTCATGATCTAATTCGTCGCACACTGGGGACGCTTCAAAGAGGACGACGCTCAAAATACATTTTTCAAATCTTGATGTATAATTAAAGAAATTATACCGGCAGAGTCATAACAAAGTACCATATTATAATAAAAGATTGGCGCTTTCGCAATTGTTAGTGCTTGGCCGAGCTTTTCCTCCGATTTGAGGCGTGCGCCTTGATGTTGTCACAAAAAAGGGGAGCAGCCTACAGTTTTACGCCGACTGCGAACGGCGATTGTATTTTTATGAGAAGCTGCTTTTTCATTGCAGAAATACACTCAGTGTTGGCAAAATGTTAATCTGATTAACGTTTTAAATTAACGATTAAAATGTTAATCGTGATTGACGAAAAGAGGCAATCAAAATTAAATAAAATATCCCGGTGCTTTAGAAATCGATCTTGAAAATGCGTAACGAAAAGATCTTTGTACGGTATTTCAATCGCGATTCGGTAATACTCTTAAAAATGCTTCCGAGTGATATGAAGCTTTTGTGTTCCGTTACCTTGTATGTTTGCTTGCGTTCTCTGGCTAGTTCTCTGCTGATATTCATTGAATTATTTTGCCAAGCCATACCTTAATAGGGAAGCGAAGGATATGCTGGACCACATAAGGGAAAAATTCTGTATAAAACACGGAAATCCGAAGTTTTTCTCAGTTTTAATGGATAATCGAAGTTTCATCGTTATGTGCGATATTGAAAACATCAACAAGCTTTCCTCCAAATTTCAGACTTTTTAATCATAATTAAGAAAAATTTAGAAAATTACAATTATTTTGACTTTCGGATATAAGGTTCTTTAATTCGAAAAATTTAATTTTTTTGATCACATCTTATCGCGATTTTATGAATTTTAGCAAATGCTTTGAGTGATAAAATTAAGTAATATGTAACTGAAAACAAAAAATCGTAATAATAAACTTTTTGGGACCAGCAGAATACAAAATAACGTTTATTTTACGTCCTTACTTCAAACACGTTCGATTAGTACTCTGTTAGCTGTTGTGAAATTTGGTCAGCAACAAGCATTAGTAGCGTTCCCTAACTCGCAAGAAGTTGCAAGATTTTGCATGAATTTACCAGAAAGCGTTCCCGTGCTTTGTTCTCTAGCAAATTTGTAATCTCTTTGTCAGAAGTTTTTTTTTTGTAAAATCTGGTAAATTGTCAAAAAAACTAATTAAAAGTTGAATAAGCAAAAACAAAAGTGCAGCTGCATTTTCACGTTATAAAATAGATATGTACGTAGCGAAGAAATATCAAGTTTTGTATTAAGTTTTGTGTTAAGTATTTTTAATAATTAGTTTGTGTATTTGCTTATAATTCATTATATCGCCAAATGATTAAAAAAAACTGCTATGTAAACCAAAAATGGCGTTTGCGGTGCATTTCACAGTTTTACCAGTTTTTTTCTTTCTCTTTGAGCATTTTTGCCTTTTGACTGTTTTACAGGTTTTATCCAGAAAAGTTGAGGAACGAAACAATTGTTTTCACGCGAAAATTCTACATCAACTTAATTGTAAAACAATTAAAACGTCAAGACGTGAAATTCATTATGATTAAAACACATTGAAAAATAGGTTACGGACTACAGTTGTCAAACTGTTTTAAAACGTACTCTTCTGTACATACCCAATAAACACCAAAAAAATATTTATCCAACCTTGGAGAAATTCATAGTTCTCAAGTTGATATCCAACATCATTCTCCAACTCATCTCTAACCCACTCGCAGATACGTAAAAAGTGATAGAGATACGAATTTTTAATTATCAAGTGAAAAACTAAACCTATATAGAGGGGAAAACGACCAACGAAAAGTAAATAATCTTCAAAGTATCCTGAAATATTCTTGAAAGAAAATAATACGCCAAGTGAATCAAGGTGCAAAATTACTGTCCGACTGTATAATGTGAAGTGAATTATTGTAATACGATATTGATTAACTACATAATACAAAAGGAGTAATAAAATGAAAAATTAATATTTAAATTCATCTATATATGTCGTTTCAATCAAAAAGGTATAAGATATTTTACTATTTCAATTTCAGTATTTCAATGATATGTTTGAGATCAATTGGAGAATTACATTAGAGTTCAAGTTGAGAACTAGCATTTTCTCAACATGAGAAACAGTCCTTTTTTCATACAAAGAAAAATACCCTTTTTGTTGAGAACGCTATGATCCTCCACTTGAGGTTCTGTTGAGAAACAACGTTGGAGATTTGAGAAATACCTTAGTTCTCAACTTAACCTCAAGTTAAGCTCAAACCTAAATGTTTATTTCTATTTTTCGAACGAGGTTCTTACTTTTCTTTTATATCAAACTCATACAATTTCATGATGTCGCTGCCGCGTTCAAAAAATTCATGTCGCCAACGTCAAAGCGATAGCGATGTTTAACCTGCTAGTGCTAACCAGACATTAAGAAACTGGCTCTCATGGATATAACAGGGATTCGGTAACGTTGATAACGATGTTTAACCTTCTTCTTCTTTTTTGGCGCTGTAACCGCCTAAGCGATTTTGGCCGAGTTCAGCAAAGCACGCCAGTCGTTTCTCCTCTGTGCCAACTGACGCCAATTGGAAACGCCAAGTGAAGCCAAGTCCTTCTCCACCTGATCTTTCCATCGCAGTGGGGGCCTCCCTCTTCCTCTGCTACCACCAGCGGGTTCCGAGTTGAATACTTTCAGAGCTGGAGCTTCGGTGTCCATTCGAACGACATGACCAAGCCAGCGGAGCCGCTGTATTTTAATTCGCTGCACTATGTCCATATCGTTGTAAAGCTCATACAGCTCATCGTTCCATCGTCTGCGGTACTCGCCGTCGCCAACGCGTAAAGGCCCGTAAATCTTCCGCAAAATCTTTCTCTCAAACACTCCAAGAGCCGCCTCATCGGATGTTGTCATTGTCCATGCTTCTGCGCCATATACCAGCACGGGCATGATGAGTGACTTATAGAGCGTGGTTTTCGTACGTCGAGAGAGGACTTTACTCCTGAATTGCCTACTCAGTCCAAAGTAGCACTTGTTGGCAAGAGTGATTCTGCGTTGGATTTCAATGCTGACATTATTATCGGTGTTAATGCTGGTTCCCAAGTAAACGAAATTCTCTACTTTCTCGAAATTGTAACTGTCAACAGTGACGTGGGTGCCAAGGCGTGAATGTGCTGACTGTTTATTTGATGACAAGAGATACTTCGTCTTGTCCTCGTTTACCACCAGACCCATTCGCTTTGCTTCCCTATCCAACCTGGAAAAGGCAGAACAGACTTCGCGGTTTTTGTTACCGATGATGTCGATGTCATCGGCATAGGCCAGCAATTGCACGCTCTTGTAGTAACGATGTTTAACCGGAGGTTGGTATTAAAAATACATGAGAAACTGGTCCTGAGTTTTTTTATTATTTTATTTTATTTATTAAAAGTTTAATTTTATTAAAAAAGTTCTCAACTATAATTATATAAACAAACCGTAAAAGTAATGATTGAGTTCATTTAAAAAAATTTTACGGAAATTATTCTGGCTGGGTGAATCGAACCCAAGATCTCGCGGATCAGATCAATTGCGCCGTTAATCGGGATCAACGTTGCCGTCAGTCTATGCTTTTAGCTGCAGGACTTAATCCGGATTAACTGCAGTTAATTCCCGAGAATATTCCGAATTAACGAGTTGATCCGGATCAACACTGACGTCTGCCTATGCATTTAAATCCACGACCAGTCATCCAGGAATATGTCTCTTTTGAGCGGTTATGAAAATAAGCGAATTACATCGCGCCCAAATATTGTATTTATACTATACATTTACTTTTGCCTTATCTTGTCTCATCAGTCCACGTACATACAGCATCGAATGTGGTTTCTTGCATAATGTTTAGATCACTGAACATTAAAATTTAATAAACAATAGTTTTAAATTTGATAATTTCATTCGGACTCAAAAGATCTGTTCCAGCTCTCAAATTACTCGTTCAGTTAAATTATATGCATAATTTTAAAAGCACTATCGAATTCTTAAAAAACCATGCTAGTGAGATGTTTGAAAAATTATGCCTGGCTGATATCTAGATATTGCATGTGAAATTTACGCGAATAGTTATGTATAATGGAACCACAGAATAAATAGTATACAGAAGAAGCATGTCAACTATCGAACCTATAGTTGCGATCCCGTACGAGTCCGGACTAGTCAGAAATAGTCAGAATCAGTCAGATTTTACTGGAAATCGATCCCGTACTCGGTTCTCTGACTATTGAGAGGACAAAAAAGAGAGTAAATACGGTTCTCTCTCTGTCAGAAGTTACCAGTTTTAGTCCGAGAATTTTTTGCTGGTAAATTCTGGTAAATGTGTCAAACGATCAGCTGTAGTGTGTTTGGCAACCAAATTGTAAAGAAAAGAAAAGTGCACTCTGCTAATTTATGTTGAAAAGTATTTAATTACTTGTTTAAGTGGATCCTAATGAATTTGAAAGTATTTTTGGTTATTTACATGTGTGAGCTAAGTGTGTTTACATACAAAATATGCAAAAATTTACAACCAAAATTTGGAGGTTATGTTGAAGTTGACAGAAGTTACCATTTTTACTAGAAAGCGATCCCGTACTTTTCAATGTTACTCTCTCGCTCTTAGCGAATTTTTATTTTTTGACAGTTTTACTAGTCCGAGTCCGAGGAATACGGGATTGCACCTAATTTGAATTTATGGCACGAGCGGTTGAGGCAAGCAAGGGTATCACAAGCGGCGCTGCCTCTGTTACTTTAGCAGTATTTTCACTCGGCTGGAGCTGTTAAATAACTTCGTTTGCCATCGCGATGTGTGTTTGTGGTGCTTTGCATCCAAGAATGATAGAATACAAGCACGATTGAGAGAAATAGAGATTGCGCCAATCACGGTACCGCAAATCCGCTCTTTGAGATTTTGACAGAATCAGCCGTGTGCGTGACGTTATCTTTTTTTTTTTTGGGTTCTGGAGTTTGTTGGCGGGACCAGGTCCCTAGAAAGCCAGGTTTTCCCTCCAATGTCGTGTTCTCCTCTGGATTACTACACGACCATGTAGTAATATTTNTTTTTTTTTTTGGGTTCTTGAGTTTGTTGGCGGGACCAGGTCCCTAGAAAGCCAGGTTTTCCTTCCAATTTCGTGTTTTCCTCTGGATTACTACACGACCATGTAGTAATATTTGATTGGGACGACGAAGGTCCTGAATGAGCGAAGTAGCCTGGAAGGCTGTGATGTACACATTAGCGTGTGTAACGAATGTAGCCGGCAATATATAGTTCTTGTGTTATCATCAACTTTTAATTGATTTCTTTAAT
The DNA here is from genome assembly GCF_001687245.7 of Rhagoletis zephyria. Lineage (NCBI taxonomy): Eukaryota > Metazoa > Arthropoda > Insecta > Diptera > Tephritidae > Rhagoletis > Rhagoletis zephyria. The sequence continues at coordinate 811,623 of NW_016157099.1, forward strand.
TTTGTTTTATATTATTGTTATTTTTATTTTATTTTTTTTATTTTTTTTTTCAGTACAGGGTGTGGTGGACGGTATTTCACCACGGATAAATACGCAAATAATATACAAATTTATTAGAATTTTACTTCCGCTTTAATTAGAAAATTAGCAAGTGAGGTGATTTTGCGTCTATCGAAGCCGTGAAAAATATCATGGAAATTCTGATTATCTTGAAAAATATCGAAGCCCTCCCTAATGTGGCCCAAGAGGGGACAATGAAAGGTTTGGTGAATGAAGTTATCTGGATCTCCACAGCTGCAACGGCTGCTGGTTATAGCTTTGATTTTGAAAAGATACTCCTGATCATAAGTATGACCCGTGAGGATCCTGTTTATTAATTTAGTTTCTTTTGCTGACAAGGCAGTGGACTTGAACCAGTTATTTTTGGGTTTGGCACTGAAAATTTGAGCAAAAAGGTTCGGTTTAACATCCGAATATGCTAAAAAATCAGCATACCATTGATCGTTGATTTCGTTACGGATACGCCTGAGTGCTTCTTCAGGAGTAAGGCTAACATCGAGTACATTGTGACAGTTAATGGCGTTCTTGGCGATTGTGTCAGCTCTTTCATTGCCTGCTATGCCTTTGTGGCTTGGGGTCCAATTTATAGTGACATTATCAAAGTCTTCATTGGTAGCCAGGTTGTGTATCGCTAAAATAATGTGGTTATGGGTTTTTCCCTTCATCAGCAATTGGCAGGCAATGAGGCTGTCTGTGAAAATAACAATTTTGTCATATTTCAACTCCTTCGCTATTTCCAGTGCTCTTAGAATCGCCAGCGATTCTCCAAACGAGGAAGAAGCTTGGAAGGGCAGTTTGTGTGCATGCTCTGTATTGTTCGAGTGATTATATATAGCTATGCCAGTGGAGGAATCGCCCACTGATGCGTCTGTGAAAAAAATTTTAAAATTATCACGTTTATAATCATGTACTAAGGAGTTGTAAATGGACCTAATCCTTTCGCTTGATATGTTGTCTTTTTTGTCTGGAAGGGTTTTCATTACTATATTTAAGTTATTGTGCAGAATCGTGCTACAGACCACATTGAGGCCGTCAAAGACATGTTTGAATTCGTTTAAGACAAGGCTATAGCTGGAGTTTGCTCTAGGGCAGTCGTATAAAAATGATTTGAATGTTACGTCAGAGATGAGATTGCTCATAATTTCTTTGGCCGTAAGCCATTTGGCCCGTTCACATGGCGGCAGCTCATTGGCCAGAGCATAATCTAGGGGTACTGGAGTTGATGGAGTTAAACCCAGAGCTCTACGTAGGAAGCTGTTCTGGAAGGTTTGGATCTTTTTGTCGGCTGTTTTCGCACAGTTTGCCATGGATGATCTACAGTACTCTATTTTGCTTCTCACGATGGCTTTGTAGTAGTTCAAAGCTACCCTGGGATGGAGACCCGCTTTAACAGAGGTAAGACATTTGAAAAGGTAGGAGTTATTTTGTGATTTATTGAATGTGACTTTATAGTGCTCGCTCACAGCCAAGGATGCACTAATATTCCTTCCTAGAAAGTTTAGATTTTGCACCTGTTGCAGTGACTGATTTTGGCACGTTATGTTGAAGGTCTTTTTGCTACCTCTGCAGATATTAAGGAACTTGGTCTTTTCGGGGTTGAAGGAGAGATTTAAGTTGTTACATAGCAGGTGAAAACTATTTATCTTGTGTTGAAGGTTCATGGCTGCCTGATCAGGGTCACGATGAAATGACAAAAGGATAAAATCGTCAGCAAATTGTAATGTAATCCCTTGGTGTAGAGATTAAATAAAAGGGGGGAGAGACAACTGCCCTGTGGTGGGCCATTGCAGATCTCCTCCGCCTCTGATCCCAACTGCAGCCTTCTCAGCGCCAAAAAGTTGGTGATCCCCTCCACATATGTACGGTGAATCCCCTCCTCAATCAACGTCGTTCTAAGCTTCGAAACTTCCACACAATTGTATGCGTTGCAGATGTCTGTGGAACAGATCAGGACTTTGTACCCTCGACTCTTGTGGCAGGCAATTTCATGCAGTAGATAGTTGACGCATACTGTTGCTGACCTCTTTTCTCTGTATGCGAAAGAGTGCCTGGGAAGTGCAGCCCTTTCTTCCAGCTGGTTTCCTATCCTCTTCTTAATGACACTGTTGATGCATTTCTTGAACACCGGAAGGAGAGCAATGGGTCGAAAGTTTTTGATGTCCTTAAGATCCTTGTCCTTTTTGGGTATGGGTACAATGTTAATGCTGCGCCATCTCTCAGTTATTTGGTTAGTGAGGAATACGTCGTTCAAGGCAGTCCTAATGTTACCTATGGCTTGGTCAGGTAGAGCTTTGAGCATGTTGTAAGTTATATGGTCTGAACCCCCTGCAGAGTTACCTTTTTTTGAGTGAATGGCTGTATGAAGTTCATCAAACGTTATGGCCAAACTGTTAGCTATTACTATCTCCTTGTTGAGAGGCATCACCTGATCTGAGTTGGATACCTGAGACTTGAGGAAGTGGAGGTAGTTGCGGTTGTTCTCATTAGACCATGCATATTTGATGTTGTTTCTGAAGTCACCCCTTAGGGCCTTCACAAACCTCCAGGCTTCTTTTGTGGACGGATTGTCATTCAACTCCTCAATTTTTCGTTCAAAGCTTCTTTTGTTTGCCTCTTTAACCTGATCTTTCCACTTCTCCTCAATATCGATGTATGCTTGAAAGTTTTCGGGGGTGGGGTGGGTCCTACACTTCTTATGAGCTATCTTCTTGAATCTAAACAGTTTCGCTAGTGAGTCATGCCACCATACCTTGGGTGTTCTATTTTTGGAGATCGTATAGGTAGCAGCCCTGACCTCTTCCTCAAGCTTGTGGTGAATATCATTGATGTCAGGTTCTACATTGATTTGTTGAAGGCTTTCTATAAGTTTGTACTTAGCTCGGAATTTGACTTCTGTGACCTGAATTGCAGTGGATTCTATAATTATGGGTACGTGGTGGCTGCCACCAATCGTAACTGGATCAGTTTTCCATGTTAAGGGCATGCTGCAGTTAGTGAATGAGAGATCGAGTACTGAGCCATTTGTGGCCATTACATTGCTTTTGAAGGTGTGCGAGCCATCATTTAGAGCAAAAAAGCTGAAGTTGGAAATAATTTTGTGTAAGTTGTTACCACGACAAGAGGTAACGTGGTCACCCCATGCCCTAGCTCTGGCATTGAAGTCTCCCAGAATCAAGACATTTTCAAATTTTTCAAGGAAAGTAAGAAGCCTAAACACTTCATCTTTGAACGGCTCTATGAGAATGGTCTGAGGAAAATATACTGCACATATGATAAGGTTTGGCTCCAGATTCTTAGTTTGTACTATAAGTATATCACTGTCGGATGAATAAAGCAGTCTTTGAAATTTAATTCTTTTATTAAGGATTATGGCCACCCCGCCATATCCATCGTCCCTATTTTTTTCTATTATATTAAAATTAGTTATATTCCTATGTGCTAGTTCGCTAGAGGTGAAAATTTCACTTAAACAAGCAATGTCAAAATTGTAGTTATTTAGATAAAATTCGATTGTATTAATATTAGCCTTCAATGACTGGCAATTGTATTGCAATACTTTCATTGGGTTATGATTAGGGGGGTGGCGGGGGCCGCTACTAATTGCCTCTAAGTCTTCTCGAATTTTTATTGAGTCACACTTCTGCTTGAGCTTGGAGATTTCTTTAAGTGAGCCGCTCAACCGCTCATCTGCACATATTGTTTGGAGGATTTTGAACATATCTGTTACTAACCTTTCAAGCTCAGATACCTTCCCCTTAAGGTATTCGGGCTTGTCAAGTACAGACGATGTCTCAGCTCTTGTCTTCCGTTCTACCCTTCTTTGAGGTGATTTGGACGCATTGGAGACCTCCTGCCTGCCTCTGCGTGCTACAACATTAAATTTCCCCTTGGTCAATCTTCTGTTAATGTTCACATTCCTATCTTGAGTGGTCTCTTCCTCATCAACTAGTTTGGGGAAGTCTACATCCTCAGTTGCTAATAAATCAAACCGATTTTCCCTGTTGTCGAAATATGTTTTTATAGTCTACCGTCGAGACATCTTTTTGACAGCCCTAACATAATTGATGTTTTGTTCCCTTTCCCAGGTAGCGCATTTTGATTTGTCGGACGAGATGTGGTCGACACCTCCACACAGTATGCACTTTTTATTACACAAACTTTCTTCGCATTGGTCAAGTCCACATTTAGTGCACCTTTTTTTAGATTTGCACGCGAACTGTGTGTGGCCAAGCCTTCCACAGTTTAAGCACTGCTTTAAGGGGGGAATGAAGAAGTCGACATTAAGTTTAGTGTAGTCAAGTATTATGTACTTGGGCAATTCCTTGCCCGAGAATCCTACTTTAATAGTTGTGGTGGGAGTAAACACACCTTTTTCACTGTCTCTACGTGTGAAGCGCCTAATAGAGGTTATGGGGATGCTGGAGACCGCATTGGCCATAATTTCGTCGTCATTGTAAAAAGTGGGAATGCCTCTTACCACGCCGTACGTTTCAAGAGCCGACCTCGGAACAAACGCCCTAAGCCCTAGATCGCTTAGCTTGGTACTTAATAGAAAATTATTAGCTGCAGCGCAGTTTTTAAAAGTCACCTTATACAAACTTTTCCGTATCGCGCGAATAAACTCTATATCTTTGAAACGTAGGGGTTTAATTTTGTTAAATAGAGTAAGTCCATTGGTAACTCTAGTGTTAATTATGTCATTGCATTGCGAGGTATCTACCAAAACCAAGTAAACTCCCGAGAAATCTGCCGGGTACATTGTCATAGTTGTAAGAGGTTCATTACATTTACTTTTTCCGTCACTGTACTGACGCTGAAATCGCCACCAGTCATGATTAGCGGTTCTTGAGTGCCCGTTGCACTGCCGTTAGCTGCGTCGACGTTGACGTCAACCGCCATGTCACTGCCACACATGTTCTTAAATATAACCTCACTACTTTTTCCGTCAGCTTTTTCATTACCTTCACTGCCCAAACCAAAATCACTTTTAATTTTTTCAATATCCTGCTTCTTTAAAAGTTTATCAATTTTTTCATGATTGTCCCTCTTGAGCCTCTTGCCTCTGGCAAGATTGGCACTAGAGAGAGCCTCGAAATCTTCGGCCGATGACGCCCTCGACAGTGATGTCGACGACGCCATAGCGGCTTTCAATTTTTTTGCTGCCGTCTTAGGCAGGCTTCCGGCTTAAGAGACCACTATCCACGAAACAAAAAGATTTTCACAGCTTCAAAAAAGGCAAAATCACTTACCCAAAGATTTATCTCCAAATAGTGGTGCTTAGTTGATACGAAAGTGAAAATTCCACTACACGCCAAAAGCGGAGCACAAAATGGCGGTGAAAAATCAATCTAGCTACACTAAGTAGCACACAAGAATATAAAACTAGATTACTATGTTATACTGCACACACAAGTGCACGAGCGCCAAATCAAAGTCACAGTTTATAATTTTGCGCAGAACACGTCCAGACACACCCGAGGTTTAATCGCGAATGGCGGTGACGTTATCTTGGTGCAATTGTTGATTGTGAGTATACGAAAAAACCAAATAACAATTTTAATATTTGTGCGTTTATATTTCTGCGTGGTTTTAAACAATTATTGAGACATTACAAAGCAAAGTGAAGTGTGCAGTGGCAAAGTGTAATAGTGAAAACAAAACGGAAGCGTGCGATATAAGTTTTTTTTTTCGTTTCCTGCGGACGCAAACCTGGCGAAAAAGTGGAAACAGTTCTGCCGGCGAGGAGATGCCGAGCTTTGTGCTATGTGCTATGTGTGTGAGCTATGGGCTTCTACATGGAACTATGTTGGCCTTTCCTTGGTGAATTGTAGTAGGTATATTTCCATGGTGAATGTAGACAGTTGCTGGTTTAGTTTTCTGGCAATGGCAAACATACAAAAGCAGTTTCTACAGTAAATAGATACATGAACTTCACTACCTACTTATTTTTGTTAGTACCTGATTCTTTTTAGTGCTGGTATGAGGTAATGCACCAGTGGATAAGGTCGCCAGGCGCTAATTCAAGCGGCATCTTACCGCGCTGTTACGTACCTAATACGAAGCAGTGCCCAAATTATTATACATTTAAAAGTTCAGCTTAAATTATGTTTTACTGACATAGAATATTTTCTTCCAAAAAAGTATACATCCTCTCGGAAATGGTACAAAAGTCATCAAATAAAAGCTGTGGAGTCAACAGCTGTGGAGTTTATGGTGGTTGGCTACCGTCCACAAATATAAATATGCACTCTGCATGGCTTTTTAAAATGTCAAGTCCAAAAATTCACTTTGCTGCACACTTTGCAAACACTGTTAATAAATCCATTTTTTCATGTGCTAAAAATCGTCATTATCTAAAGGGCTACATATCCAAAATTATTGGTACGTCTTCCTAATTAATCAATCTTTGTATATTTATTGATTCCTGCAAAATTGGGCCATGTAATATTAAAATTAACACATTTTTCTGCATTGTTTACATATTTTTATATGCGTTTTGGCATTTCTCTCTCGCAATTGCACCAAGATGACGTCACGCAAAAATTACGCTCAAAAATCCTCTCTCATTGGCGCAATCTTGTATTCTATCATTCTTGGTTATCCATGATGCGATTGTTGTACGAATGGATGCTTGCTTATATATCTCCTCATTTTACAGGTTTCTTGAGCGACTCGATATTTTGTTGTTATAGCATAATATTTGTTTTGACGTGATTGCTTTATTAAATATTTTGTTTTTTTTTCGCATAATATTCTTTTTGACTGTCGGGCGCTGTGGTGTAGTGGTAAGCAGTGCGCGCTTCCACTCCGCAACGCCTGGGTTCAAACCCTGGTCAAAGCAACATCGCAAAAAATATAGAAAAAAGGTTTTTTCTTAACAGCGGTCGTCCCTCGGCAGGCAATGGCAAACCTCCGAGTGTATTTCTGCCATGAAAAACAGCTTCTCATAAAAATACAATCGCCGTTCGTAGTCGGCGTAAAACTGTAGGTCCCTCCGCTTTGTGTGACAACATCAAGGCGCACAGCACAAATCGGAGGAGAAGCTCGGCCAAACACTAACATATGTGTAAGCGCCAATCTATTATTATTATTATTATTCTTTTTGACTAATTCATTAAATTGGCTGTAAAAATGGAATCTGCAAAAGCTGTTCCCAAAAATGCTTTGAAAAGCGGACTTAAATGTGCCGTTAAAAGCTGTGGAAAATCAAAGCGCCATCACGAAGGTTTGAGGATGTTCAAATTTCCACCCTGTGATTCTATCATGGACCAAGTTTGTAATATAAATGTAGAGGATTATTCCAATTCGCTCTATATTTGTGGAAATCATTTCATAGTTTACCACATGGGAAAGAAAAAATTTAAATCTGCAGCTGTTCGAATATATCAATTGGAAGAAATCGAGGATGATTACGATTTTGTAGAAACAGAATGCTCTTCAAAAAGACGTCGCTTTCAGAACTACGAAGCTGTACGCAATAGTTGCGAAAAATACGCAAAATCTCTTAATTTTTACAGAAAAAAGTATTTTAACTTACTTAAAAAATTTAAGACCCTAAAAAAGCAATTTAAGAAAGTTAGATATTGCAAATTACCTGAAAAAATTGATTCTTTGGAAAACATCAGCAAGGAGTCAAAAATTTTTTGTAAGCTCCTTTTACGTAATGGTCCTAAGCAATATAGTAAAGAATAAAAAGAATTAACCCAAAATATTTTTTATGTCTCCCAATCAACTTATGCTTTTTTAAGAAATAAATTGCACTTTAATTTACCGCACATTGCTTCTGTTAACCGATAAGCTCCCGTAAAATTCCTTCAACCAGGCTTTTTGAACAATTCATTTGAAAGCATCAAACAAAACCCTGGTTGATGGGTTTGCGCAAAATGGTTTTGAAAGAGCCAAGGAAATCGGTAAGCAGCTATGTGTGTTTATGCTGGAATCAAAACATGAATTGGTCTTTGGTTTTCAACTATTTTGTTTCGAAAAATGGTCTTTCTGGCGATTTACTGAAAAAAATTATTCTTAAAAATTTAACGATAGCATCGGCATTGCGGTTAAAGTATTGAATTGTGATCAGGGGTCGTCGAATCGGAAATGTTTCTCGGAGTTAGACGCTGCTTTAGAAAACCTGTTCTTTACACATGACAACGTGAAAATTTTTTGTATGTACGATTTTCCACACTTGGTGAAGTCACTTCGCAATGGCTGGCTAAAGTGCGATCTTTCAACACCGGACGGAGTAGTCAGCTTCAAAGTTATTAAAGAGCTATGGGAGATGGAGCTTAATATAGGAATAAAAATGTGTCGAAAATTTACAAGGCAGCACATTTTCCCAAATTCTTTCGAAAAAATGAAAGTAAAGCTAGGTTTTAAGCGGAGCACTGAAGAACAGGCCTTATCTACCGCAAACTTCATAGAAAAAGTTAACAAAATTTTTGATTGCCTAAATAGTGGATCACTTAATTAAAAAAATCCGTATAAATCTGCACTACAGTTAAATAATTTACCGCACAAAGTTTTTTTAGCATATCTAAACGAATCTAAATTTACTGATGTTAAGAAAAAATTATATTTTCTTGATGGAATGAAATTAACATTGAACGCTCTTCTACAGTTGGTTGAAGAAATATTAGCAAAGGAATCAGATATGTTTTTTTTTGATGACAAGAACATTAAATCAAGGTAAGTTTGAAAATTATTTCGCAATTTTGCGACAAAAGGGGGGAAACAATATTAATCCGTCAGTACCCGAAATTAATATTCTATTAGATAAGTTGATGGCAGCCAAAATTGTCCAAGCAAGTTCTAATAGCAACTGTGAAGAAATAAGAGATTCCACTTTCGAACTGCTTCTGAATATTATACCAGAAGAATCATTTATGGAAGAAGGCTGTAATGAAAACATCTTAAGTAATGCAGACAATGATAATGAAGATCTTGTGTTTGAAAATTGCATTGTAAGGGACGACTTTGAGTCCTGTCCAAATGTAAGCATAGACTTACCTTCGTTGAGATATTTTATTGGATATATTGCCTTTAAAATGTTACCCAAAATTAACTGCACCATTTGCACTGCGGAATTAAGAAAGGAAAGTGATATATTGACTGCCCCTAGTGAACTTTTTATTTTTCATAAAAACTACAATTCTCTTCGCGATTTTGGAACTCTTATGGCACCTTCTAAAATCTTTTTAGAAGCAGGTCTAATATATATAAAAATTTTTACTAGTATTTTTGAAAAAGATACCCAAAAAATTGTCATTAAAAAAGTAGAGAAATGCAAGGAAAAACCCCTCATTGGTTTTCTCAGTGTTCTGAACACAAAGAGGCGATACTCAGTTTTATAATTTTAATCATGCTACGAAAGCATTGCTCTTGGGCTTCTGAAAAAATAATTCTTCACGAAAACTTAAAATACTTAAAACTTAAATATAATATAATATAATACAAAATAAAATAACATAATATTATATAATACAATATAATATGTACATATGTCTTATGGTGTTGTTCATAATTTTGTAGATTAGGTGGCGCAAAATAAGTAAAGTCTTACATATCGAAAAAATATGCTGTAATGCATATCGAAAAAATATACCCAAATTTTTTTCTATTTTGAAATCAAAAAATATTCAGAGGTCGCTCAAAGCGCTCAAAGTTTCCCATGTATTTTATGTGGCAAAAACAATTTACCGTAAAAATGGTATAAAATTCTTGAAAATCGATATTTTTCGATTCGATTAGGGGGAGTAGGGTCTTGAAACTTACAAAAAAGCATTTTCGAAGGGCACCCTATTATGTACGCACATATCGCACACCTAGATCTAAAGTGAACTAACTCAAAATTCATAGAGGGAAATTTAACTGCTTGTGGATCAAACAGATTCAACGCAATTAATATAAAAAACAGGTAGTAGTTTTTTAGTTAATGTATGTTGTCATGAAGAAAAAATTATTTACATTAATTGGATGTAAGTGCTATGAATTGATTAATGCAAAAAAAAATCGCCCAATTTTTTTTTTTTTTTTGTTGATCGCACTTGAGGTCTAGGTGTGCGATATGTACAAAAGTAAATGCAATAGGTTTCTATTTGCTAATTTACAACAACTACTCCATTCAAATTTTAATTTCATTGGTGAATAAACTTTAAAAGAATCACAATTTTAATTATTTTTCATTTTAAAAGTTGATGTCGTGAAATTTCGATCAACACCTTCGTCACAGATGACAAGATGTTAACTTCATGTTATTCATAGTGGACGTGATGTTAAATCCTCTACTCTGTTCCGGGTCGCTCTGTTATTCATAGTGGACATGATGTTAACTTCTCTGCTCTGGTCCGGGTTGTAATATTACGTCCGCCGAAGAAAAATAAATTTGTACGTCGTGCGTCTTCTGCATACTGTTTATTCTGTGATGGAACGTAGCGAATTGGTTATCTACAATCAACAGACTTGTTTTCGATTTGTTACGTTCCGCCCCGTGTATTATAATCCAGGCATTAATCTGACAGAAGAATACTCATAATTTGAGTTCCGACCAAGAACAATTTATATCTGTAATATTACATAGTTGGCATACAATGGATGTAACACGCTACGCCCTTTTCATTAACCTGAATCCTAGAAAATGTCCAAACAAACGTGGTTTATCAGATGGAACATTTTATTGACCAGATGCCGCAATCTCCACAACTACACTACGGTGGCCAATTGCATTCAACTGCCTCCTTTCCTGTATGCCTGTCTGCATGCTCATCTGTTTGTTTGTTTTTCTGCCTGTCTACTCTGGTGACGTCTGTGGTGACAAAAAACAGCTCCGTGCTATTGTGCCACCACCTTCAACCTCGCAAAATCCTTACCGCGCTCTGCTACGGCGGCTACTAATGCTATTGGCCATGATTTCACGGTTTTTATGGGGTATGTGGCTTCTTCGTAAAAATCAAGAGCTTTTCGACTTTAGTCACTATGTAGCCTCAAGAAACTCATGTTTCTTCTCTTTATTTTGATCTGCGCCATTGTCTTAGTGAATGGCTGCTGCCCATGTTTGTTGTTCCATGTCATGCTAAGCATTCTTTTACAGTTGTGCGGACATTGTGCCTCCTTAGACATTCGACTTTTCAGCTATGCAGTTAATTTTCTTTATAACCCTTGATTTTTACGACTATTGCGCTTAATGGGTCGTTTGTGTTTCGCGATACTGATATCTCGCCCGCTTGTCTACGTTTGGCTTGCCGCGACCAAGACAGCTAGCGGTAGCAATGACGGCAATCGATTCACCACCGCCTTGCCATGTATTCGCTGGCCTGTTGGTCAACCGGCAAACGACAAACGCCAGTCAAGAGTCAACAGGCACCAGCCGGCAATCTGAGAGCGGCAACCGGCAACAAACAAGCGATATTGACGCTGTCTTCGCTATTCCTTGGCTAGTCAAATAAACTAGCGGCTGTTTTGCAAAGAATTGCAATTGCAGCTTTTAGCTTTTTTGTCCACTACTTCCAGCGCCAATAGTTTGTTGCAACTTTCTTCATTGCAGTTAAAGATGTTCTTCCATACTAATTCAACAGGGTACTCCTTGCACTCAACGTTTCCTGGACTGCCAGCTTAACAGCCAATTTCATGTTGAATTTATGTTTGAATTGTCGGCGCAGCGGTTTTTACAACATGTTTACATACTTGGCGCAGCTCAATGCATCGGTGGACTAATATACACACCCAGCACGAGTGTATGTGCGTACAATGTTTTATATGAGTATTTATTTATACGGGTGAAAATGTGCGAAGGTGCCACCTTGGTTTTGTTGAAAGATTCGCCTAATAATTCGCCGGCTTACAACTGGACGAGACGCCAGGAATCTCAATTAATATGGGACACGAAATAATGCTTACGGTCGCGTTAGCCAGAACACTGAAATTGAGAAATATCCCTCCAGTACTGCTGGAGTCAACGGCTATTTTTGAACCGCTACTAGCCTAGCTAACTAGTACTACTAGTAGCTACTCTATTAACCCGTGGTAGTGCAGAGTCGAACCCGTCGGAAGCAGAATCGCGAAAAACTACGACAGAGGGCGCCCATAAATCACGCAAGGTAGCTACCGATTCGTCAGTCCTGTAATCGCTCCCCCGTACTGCAGGGATATGTATAAGCATGTATGTATAAGTGTATAGCGTTCGTGCAATTTTAGACATTATTTGTTCTCATGCATTATTTGCTCGAAATTATGTGTATGCGTTTCAGATTTGTTTCAAAAAAAAATTTTATTAAAAAACTAAATATTTTACTACATTCGCCTTTCTTATAAATTATAGTTTTATATACCTACAAATATTCTCAGATATATCGTCACCTGAAATGCAAAAAGACGTAACAAACATCGTCGCTGAAATGCAAAAGTCGTAACCCTGCAAAAAAAAATATCAATTGATAAAAAATAGCCAACTTGTAGTTAGCTATTTTGCTGGATTTCTATGAAATGTATAACTTTTAGCTAGCTACAAAAATCTAAACTGAAACTAGTTGAAAAGTAATACAGGAGTTATGCAGACAAGTTTCTAAATAAATATCCTCATACAAACACACTTTTTTCTGCACTTTACAAATACTTTTTCCAATTGAGGACAAATAAAAGGAAGATCGAAATTTTATATTATCATTTTGAAGTTTTGTCTGACGGAGTTCGAATATGGGACCACCCACAGCAGAATATGTAAAAATATATGAAATGTTGTAAAATAAAGTAAATAAATAAAATTAATTGTTTGTACAAAATTGGAACTTAGAAACGGAACTAATTCTTTCTTTTGCTATAGATCTTCCTATTTTTTCAGTCCTGTCTTTGGTATAAATTAGACGCTTTTGGATAACACTGTTGACGCGAAATTCATAAGTTGCGGAATTTTTGATAACTTATTTATTCCAAAATTAACATGAATGAAATGAAGTTGTCGATTTGTCACCACGGCAATAAATCGGTGAGTCGCCAATTTGTTGCCATTGACGATTGTTGCCTATTTCTCATGTTCTGCATGGTGAGATGCATCGATTATGGATGCAAGGTATCGATGTGCCGACGTTCTACATAGCCCGCAATCGATTATAAAACATCGATATTTTACGTCTTATCATCGATACTATCGAATATCTATGAACATTGTGCATCCCTAAATTGTAGATCCCTCCCCTTTGTGTGACAATATCAAGGCGCACGCCACAAATCGGAGGACAAGTTCAGCCAAACACTAACATATGTGTAAGCGCCAATCTATTTGTAGTATTCTTTTGTACACGAGCAGCAAAAGAACACTCCAACTGGGTTAAACTTGTGTTGGCAGCACTGGTGTGAATTGTCAGAAAATGAGCAAAACACACAAAGCAAAATGATTAATTGCATTGGAAATTTGGTAAATATGGTGATTAAATAAAATTAAATATTTGAGAGTTAAATTAATCCTTAAAATAAGCCAAAATTGTTTTCAATATTTCCGAAATAAATAAATCATTTAAAATTTTACTTACTGCTGCTCCTTTTTTCGTCTTTCTATTTTCCTATCTTCGTCGAAATATTTTGACAATTGAATGGAAGCCTTCCAATTTCCTTCCAGAATCATTCACAATGGCGCAATAATTGAACTTGGCAGCACACCGATCCAGGTCGTATAACGTTATACGAGTTGAAACTAACTCGTATATATTGCACGAGTTGTGTTGTTGTTTCGCATGTAAATGGACATTTAAACGAGTGTTCTTTTGTACCTCGGTTGCAAAAGAATACACCAATTATTATATTATTATTATGTATAAGTATGTAGACTATAACCAATTTGACTACTCATTTTAGTTTGGGTCGAAGTTTTAATTAATTACGTTTTTAAATTATGCGCATGTAGGCCATAGGAGATGCCATTTTAAAACTGCTCCTTTCTTGCAATAAATAGAGAAATGATATACGATTTATATGTATTATGGAATTAATCAAGACACAATTACTTTTCAAAAACTAAAACGATATCGCCTTCTGTTGCACAGTTTTCATGTTACCAAGAAATTACTCGGGAATTCATCTCGAGTTCATCTATACACATAAAATATGTCGAGAAATAACTTAAAGAATCACTGACTTATACACCCATCTTCAAATAATAAATTTTTCATTTACCATAAAAACTTTTTCAATTACTAGTTATTTAGATGAAAGTTCAAGGATATATAAGATGTATGTGAAATAACTTGGTGAATGTTGTACCATGTGTACATATATACATATACATACATATATATGCATAATGCGGTATGAATAACCGAAATTGTCGGAGCCACAGCCTCTCAACTTAAACGTGGATATGTGTAATTATTAAGAGAACATTCAAGTTAAAAACTGTACAATGAGGGCTTATATTCAAAACCTGCTATCAGCGATTTTCAGAAAAAGTACATTCAAGTGTCTGGGGCTTAACTGTCATCACTGATGTTAATGCTGACCTTATACGTCGATAAACTTAACATAAGTGATAACAGTTAAGTCTCAAAGAAGTTCTAACATCAGAAAGTAGTTTTTGTGAAAATCGCTGATAGCAGGTTTTGAGTATAAGCTCTCAACATGAAATATTCGTTTTGACTGTATTGAATTGAATATAATAAATCCATACGAATACAAAATATTAATAATCAGCAATATAAAAGCAGATCCACAGTAACTTCAACCGTATTTGCACTACTTTGAATATAATCTTAAGTCCCGTAAGTCGTGTTCGCATTGTCTTCATCTTCGAACTTGTGTATGACCTAGCCAAATTCGACTTTTCAAACAGATGGCAACCCTCCTAAGTATAGTTAAGAGATACTCAAATTTTTTGCATCTCATATTTAGTGTCATACTTATTTCAATTATCTGATGGTTAAGGTTGAACTAGATCTTTTTAAATACGTGGCAACCCTCCTAAATATAGGTCAGAAGTAAAGCTTTTTAAACCCATTTCATTTGATACCCATCTTTTAATAATTCTTTTAAGTTATTAATTTTAATATTTCATATAAATAGACTGCGGATATTTATGCAGAAAAGGAAACCTAAATATGTGCCCCATAATACATATAAACAAAATGTGAAAAATGTATATGTTTTGCTTATAGATAAGTGGTACATATTTTTAGG
Source organism: Rhagoletis zephyria (assembly GCF_001687245.7). Classification (NCBI taxonomy): domain Eukaryota; kingdom Metazoa; phylum Arthropoda; class Insecta; order Diptera; family Tephritidae; genus Rhagoletis; species Rhagoletis zephyria. Next base: position 826,836 of record NW_016157099.1, read on the forward strand.
CCTTGTTTTCTAACTAACGCATACTTTAATTAAATTCGACTTTTCAAGCAAGTGGCAACCCTGCTCAAAATATTTTAAAACCAAAATCTTGTTAAACCTCTCCCGTCTTACACCCAGTTTTTTTCAAAGCCTCTCGATTGATATACATATTGTAGTAATAAATTTAACCTGTTCATAATATTTTCAAACTAAAACCTTATTTTAATTTTTTCGTCTGACACCCGTATAGTGGTACAGATTGAAATTATCTAACAGCTGAAAACTCCACTATACGCGCATAGTTTAGAAATGAAATTTCTTCAATTTAGAAATAAAGCCTTTTCAAAACCATTTCGATCGATATCCATTATGCTATAACTGATTTAACTTAATAAATAATTTCAATTTAATTTTTTAGTTTATTCTGATGATATGAGAATAACGCTAACGCGTATTATGCATACATATGTATGTATGTCTATTAGCGTGATCCAATTTTTAAATTATAACCAAAACACTCAACGTATCCCTTTCAGGTGTAGCGACACCGTAATAAAAGGAATGCGTCTCGATATTTGCAGATCAAAATTTCAGTTGGATGCGTCTGTATGGCCTTTTCAATTTTATAAATAATAATTAGGTGTTATCTCTGGGCAAAAAAATAAAATCTATAAAATAATCTTTATTTGTGATCAAAAAAAACTAATGTTTTTATTCATAAAAAATAAAGTAGCTTTAAAAAAGGTTTATAAACTAAAAAATTTATGAAAACGTCAATTTGTAAAGCTCTTTAAACCTACTTAATTTTTTATGAATAAAGCCATAAAAATTCAAATAATACTTATTACCGTTGAGTGAAAAAACAAAACTCGATACCAATTATTGTTTTTAAGGGAAAAAACAATAACCATAAAATTATGATTAAATGCTGATTTATATTATTTTACTTATTTATAAGGATTACGGCCGCTGTAATAAAGTTTATGCTATGCAATTACATGCATGCACATGTATGTAGGTATATCTGCCTACCTAAATATAGAAAGGGCCTATCTTACATCGTCGCCGAAATGCAAAAAAGCCGTAACTAACTTAAATCGTTTATTCCATAAAACGATGTGGGGTCTTATAATTCGATGAAATGCACCATAATCAATGAAAGAGTGGATTTTGGATTTTTAGTTAGTTGCGGTTTTTTGTATTTCGTTTGTAGCGATATGTACGCTTAAAAAAATATAATTTAAAAGTCTTCCATGCGACTGTTTGCAGGATTTAATCCTTTTGATTCCGCTAGAACTGGCCGCGTTGTGCAGCAGGTGGAGATGTTTTGTTGAAATCAAATTTAGTCCATATCAAAATCTTCTCAAGTGCGAGCAGGTTTTCTAGTAAAATAGCCGCTGAATGCCGATTTTGTTTCAATTTCGAATTTTCTCGCAGGAGGATTCACAAGTCGTCACAAGGAATCGTATTGCCATAATGCCAGGAAATATATTCAAATTTAGGTCATGCCAATGCCACTGTCACGATACAATAAAATACGAGCTCGCAGTGTACAACTAATTTTCTAATATCTTTTAATAACTTTTATGATGTAAAGAAATGAGTTTTAGCTCCTCTTTAACAACCACTCCAAACGACATCGCATGTATGCATCGGCGTAGCCAGAATGAAATTTAGGGGGGGCTCGACCCTATTAAGCTGGCATTTCAGGGTACTATTTTATATATATATAAGGAAAATTTGAGCACCCCCTGCCCTTACCTGGCTACGCCCATGCATGTATGTATGTAGTATGCACTCGTATATTTCGAAAATTTGTTTTATTTATAATATTGATTTAAAATTTTGATTATCATTAACTTAAACAGATTATTCCATTCCCTTTCATTGCAGGCTGCTATGCATGTGGACGATGAAACGCTCACTTCACAGCTCGGACATCCAAGCATGCCAGGCATGGGACCGCCACCTCATCACCAGACTCTTAATCTTAGCGATAAGCAGCGTGCCGAAATGCTTGACATTCCAATGAAGAAAGCGAAAGGCCTCGATGAGACATCTGCTTATCAGCTAGAATACCAGCGCTATCAATCCCTAATGTATGCGCACTGCGCGCAGCAACAACGCGTCGGTTCAATGTCTGCGTTCCGACCGTGGGCGCCAAAATCCTTCCTGCATCCAGCTGCAACATACAATGCAGTAGCGGCGTTCTCCACACTACCCTATCTAAGTCAAGAACCACCAGTGTTGCAAAACCCGGAAAGGGTAGTACGCAGCACAGATCGCGAACGCTTCGAACGCACCTACCAACCAAATGTAGCACTTGTGCCTCGCAAATGCATTTTGACTAAGGACAGAGAGAAGGAGCAGCGTGAATACAGGGAGCGGGAAAGAGAGCGAGAAGTGGAACGAATGCGGGAGCGGGAGCAGGAACGGAAACTTGAACGCTCCCGGGAACGTGAGCAGACTCGGGAACGGGAGCAACGGGAACTAGAAAGGGATCGAAGAGACCGGGAAATGCAACAACACCGGCAGCAGCATTTGTTGCAGCAACAAAACCTGCATCAACAACAACAAACGCTGCAAGAACATGCGGTGTTAACAAATTTGTGCGCAACTGAAGTGCAAATAAAGCAAGAGCGTGCCAATACACCAAACGAGATGCTCCAGTCGCCACCCCTTACGAATGTCAGCGGCGGCGGCGACGAGAACCCTACTGACCGGCGAAGCAACGGGCCGCTCGACGAAGACACCATATTGCCAATGATATCACCCATGTTGAAAATGAACCAGCAGCAACGAAAAATGCCAAGCAATAATAATAGTAGCAGCAATCATAGCAACAGCAACAGTAGTAGCAACCATAGCGATGTGGAGCAGCAGCAACAGCACCAAGTGCAGGAGCAACAGCAATCACAGTCGCGGCGACACTCACTCTATACCTCAAACTCCTCCGCTTGCTCAACATCATCGACGACATCGAATACACCGCCACAGCAACAATTACTGCCTGCGCATCTGCCTCCGTCGCAACAGTATCAACAACAACAACAGCATCAGAGACATATACAGCATTTGACGCTGCAACCACAGGCGACACGACTTCGACAATCGCCCCGAACGTACCCGCCTTCGCCGACAGACACACACAGCTCCGAGGAATTTTCGGGTTCGAATGAGATCACTTCATCCACTTCCCCCGCGCCCTGTAATGAAAATAAATGCATAAGTCGTGGCCATGCGCCACACCATAGTCTTAATCAGGAATCAAGCCGAGAGCAAAAAGGTCAGCCGCTCATCGCAACAGTGAATCAACATGCCAAACTTCTCCCGACGCCGATATCTGCAACATTGACTGCCAGCAACAACAACGAATTGCCAAGCCGAATTCGCATAAGCAAAAACCTTATCAATCGGGCGAATATAATTAGATCGCCTACACCTCCGCCACCACTACCTCTAACATCCACATTAGCCCAACTGCATCCGCAACAAGAGCAACACCACCATCCACAGCAGCAACAACCCCAGCTGCAAGCGTTGCAACATCACCAACAGCAGTATGAATATTTCAAGCAAAATCAGCGACTTATTGATCAGCAACGTCAACAGCACCATCACCACCACCAGCAACAACCTCTCTCATCAATACAACAGCCAAACCTCATTATGCGAACCCATCATTCGCAGCAAACGCAGCACTCACCCACGCCCGCACAGTCTTCCACCTCAACTGGACTGAACCTTAGCACCCACTCCACAAAAGCTACGATGTCATCGCACACAATGGATGCACAAAATCATCAGCCGCAACCTCAACAGCCGCCATCACACAACGGGATTCCATACATCGGCTCCGAATTTGAACTGTCGACCGACACAGACGATGACAGCGTGAGTGGGGAGGCGGATAGCAGCAATATTTTGGTACCTTGGGATATGGCTGTCGAAGCGTTACGAGACACAAGACCCAAAGAGCGAGAACGCGTTCTCAATTTTCTGCGGAAACTGTTACATGAAAATCAGCAAATGCGTTACAGCAATCTGCAACTCAGCGAAATGATCTACAAGCGTGATGCTATGATCAGAGACCTCCGAGATCAGCTGCAAACTTGCCGAAGACACATGCAGATGCTCAGCTTACATCAGGAGATGCCGGGACCAACGAATGGAGCGCATCGCAACGACAGTTTTCAGGATGAAGAAATTCAGAAATCATTATCATCAACGGAGGGTCGATACTTAGAGAACCATAGCCAAGCTAAGGTTGGTGCTGAAATCAATGGAAATGATGTTCACGCAAGGAATGTAGGTAACGCGACAGAGACCGATGGAAAGAAAAGCTGCAAGCAGTCAACAAATGGTCAGCTCACTGAAAGCGATGAGGAAGGCGATCGTAAAAGAAGCGAAGACGATAACGATAAAAGCAGTGATGCAGAAAGTGAAGACGATGTTGCCGACGATCGACGGAGCGATGTCGTTATGCAAGACAGTGTCACTAGCGCTAGAGGTAGTGGAAATCACTTAAACGAGAGTGATGCAATCTCACAACCTTTGGCAAAGCGGTCTAGGGTTGAAAGTGACAGTGAAAGCAGTTCCAGTTTGAATCAAGAGCCTAAGCCTGCGAGCCACGCAGGTCAGCAGACATCCCACAAAGTGCAGCATAATAATTCTTTCGATTCGGAAGATGAAACGCCATCGACACAAACCGAAAGGAATACAGAAATGGATACGGGCGACGACTATTCGAATGCGGAAAATAAGGAGTACCCAGAGTTAAACGAAAATAATGATCTGAGCGAGGACGAAGAAGAGGCTACCCGCTTTACAGTCACAAAAGATAGCAGCAGTGATACATCTGACGAAGACGGCGATCAGAACTCGGAGCCCCTAAACCAAACACGTGTGGGCGAGACTGATGTACAGGCACCTCACAGTAGCGCATTGGCCACGCCACCAACCGCAACCACACCATTGTCACCACATTCTGCCGCAACTGCAGGACAGTTGTTCGATAGCAGCAATAGCAGTGACGAATCGTCCATGAAGAAAGCGCAAATGTCAGCATCCAATGCACTCGCCAAAATAACTGAAGCCGCCGATGATACCACGGAGCAGGTGGCAAATCAAAAAGAGAAGGTGAAGTTTGACGAAGTTGAAGACAGCTGCGACGAGGAGGAGGTAGAGGACGGAGATCAAGGCATCGGCAGCGTGGAAGTAGAACCCAGTGAAAATATTGGAAATAAATTCATCATCAATAAAGCTGAATACTGCTCGCGCAGGGGGCGACATATTATCAAAGCTAACTTACACTCGGGAAAATCACGTGAAACCCGCAAGGCACTCGATTGTGAAGATAACAAACTGAATGTTAACGTAAAAGCCAACAACACAGCTGGTGTCGAACAGCTAACCCGCGCACCACTGGCTACAAAGGCCAGTAAAAAACAAACGCCAACAACGAATGTCGAGTTACGGATCAAAGAGGAACTAATTTAACCGCTTCAAAGCGTCAAATGACACACTCGTCGTATTCATCGTGCCTACCATAGAACTCCTTGAACCAGAGAGCATGCGTAGCTGAAACGCCCAAGAGTACAGTCTATCTCATATATGTATGCACATGTGTATATATGTGCAGTAGGGCGGGACGATTTGTAGGGGCCCAAAAAAATTAACAGGGCCACATCGCGCTTATGATTATTTGGGCATTTCAAGCATTTTTGTCCAAGAAACCATAGGTCTAAAATGAATTTCGAGCCAACGATTTTTTCTATCTAGTTTTTTTTCAAAAAGTGGCTCATCTGTTGAAACAACTGTATTGAAAACTAGCCAAATGTGTATCAGGGGGTTTTTGGGGTCGAGGAATCCATTTCTGGCCTTAATTTTTTCTTTTGGGGGCCGCCAGAGGGCGCTTCCGTATTTTTTTTTTAATTTCAACGCCCTTTTTCAGAAAATCGACAATATTGTTGCGAAAATCCACGAAATTTGACTTTCTCATAATGCAATTTAAATTTTTAAATAGCCGAAGATGTTCAGCGTTGAAAATTTTTTTTATTTTTATTTATTTAATTTTTTTTTTATTTTACATATTAAACACTGTATGAAAATGAAAACGCACAGTATGAAAACGAAAACGCATGCTGTCACACATGTAATTTGTCATACAATATGTCGATAAACAGTATTACCAACATAATATTAAAAAAAAAATACGTTATACGTATTAAAAAACTGAAACATTAGAAATTGTTTACATTTAATATGTTTTTATCTTTTAAGTAGAATTTTTGAACAAAGCAAATTATATTAAAATAAGAAAAAAATTTGTTTTGTAAAATTCAGAGAACAAATGAAAAAATTTATGAATTTGTTGTCCTAAATTGAATAAAATCGATATAAGTTGTGCATGAATATACCTCCCTTCCCCCTAATTATCATCGCTTAATATTTTAGGCTATTTAAAAATTGAAATTGCATTATGAGAAAGTCAAATTTCGTGGATTTTCGCAAAAATGTTGTCGATTTTCGGAAAAAAGGCGTTAAAATCCAAAAAAAAAAGTATGGAAGCGGCCTCTGGCGGCCCTCAAAAGAAAAAATTAATGCCAGAAATGGATTCCTCGACCTCCAAAAACCCCAGATACACATTTTGGCTAGTTTTCAATACAGCTGTTTCAACAGGTGAGCCACTTTTTGGAAAAAAAACTAGATAGAAAAAATCGCTGGCTCGAAATTCATTTTAGACCTATAGTTTCTTGTGCAAAAATGCTTGAAATAACCCAAATAACCATAATCGCGATGTGCCTTTGATGCAAACAGTTTGACCCGCCCTAATGTGCAGGCATACGTATTTACATACATACATACATGCGTACGTAAACTGGTCCCATGGCATCGGTTTTCCTTAGTTCGTAATTTCTCTAAGCCCTTTCCCCTCCTAATCTACTAGGACCCCTTCGTATGCTTACGCTGTAGACTTTTTACGAAAGCTGCTATAATGCTTTTAAAGCTTACAACAAGAACGCAAATTAAGTAAAAGTACATGATTTTAAAAATTTTGTATTGACTTACACTAGGTTGTAGGTTTATACAGAAAGCACCACAAAACCAAAAATTTTGAACATATTTCCATCGCACGAGCAGAAAAGGCATACATACATTGGTCATTATTTTACAAATCGTACACCTTTTTTGACTTCAGAATTTAAATACGGCTAAAACTTTTGTTACATATTTGTTATATGCACTACACGCGTTGAAATATTATACCTGTGTCAGTTTACATATAGTCGAAAAAAATTTATTTTCAGAGATATGAAGGTTTAAAGTTTGCATGATTTATTATTATTTACCGAACTTTTCCATGTCCAAAATTCAATAGGGCTGTTCAGGATCTTGTACATATGCTCTTGCATTTGTAAATTCACAACTTGTGGCAGCAAGCGTAAAATTTTCAAATGCAATTCCAACTGCAAATCCTAGACCATTTCCTCAACATCCTGAACTGCGGTATTCAAACTGTTTGTAAATGCAGAGTTGCGACACATTGCAACCACATACATTGCATATTTTAAATATTCAATATAGCAATGAACAATTTTTCTGAATTTTCCATTTTTAAAACACCAATGGTAACCAAAAACAAACGAAGCATCAACTTTGTTTCTGATGCGCTGATTGCTTTAACGATGCGTTTCGATAACTTTTCGAATGCGTTTTGGAAAAGTATACATTGTCAACATTTTGTAGTTCGGCGTTATGGGACATTATACTTTGTAGGTATGCAAAGTAATTGGCGTTTTGGAAGTCAGCCTATGTTAAGTTGTACTTAATGAGATAAATTTATGTACTCATAAGTTAGCGGCGCCACGCCCATTTTCCAAAATTCCATAATAATCTAATTTATTTTTAAGAGACTGTTTTGAGAACCAACTTTGAGTAAATTAGCGTCCTTAAATTTCATAATATTGAAGTTTCCGTATTTGTGAAATTTACCGTTATATAAAAGGTGAGCGTAATTTCATTGCGATTTGAAACATTTTCAACATCTTCAACTTTTTGTGCCAAGTACAATGATTATACTGAGTTTGGTAGGAATTGATAAAACAGTTACCGAGATACACATATATAATCATAAAAGTGATCTTACACGATATGGATTTGCATATGTAAATGTGACTTTAGATACATATGTAATTGCATCTGTGTGTCAAATTTACAGTCTTTATTGAACTATTTAAAAATACGTTCTTTGAAAACGTAATAAACCAAACCTAGATGAAAAAAGAAACATTTATATTTCGTATGTATATGCATCTGCTTTGTACAGAAGCAAATCTAATTTGTCTTTACACGATATGTTTGCATTTTCATATGTAAAAAGTGGCATGTATACATACATGCAAATAAATATCGTGTAAAAACACCTTAAGTGAGCGGCTTTAGGCCCATTTTCCAAAAATTTTAAATTTTCTTATTTTTTGTTAAGAGATCAATGCTCTCTTCAATTTTGAGGGAATAAGCTTTAGTAATTACTAAAGTATCGCGGTTTATGTATTTCTGCAAACTAGCGTTAAATGAGAGGTGGACGTGGGTTTTGTCCGATTTTGGCCATTTTCCATACCATCCGTCCTTGGCCCAAAAGAAATATACTTACCAAGTGCCGTTAAGATATCTCAATTTTTACTCGAGCTATGGTGCGCATAGACAGACGGACGGACAGACAGACATGTCTTAATCGATTTATCTTTTCATTGTTGTCATTCTGGAATAATATGTATGTACATACATATTTATATATCTTTATCTACCGCGTTCCTTTAAGGTGTTACACTAGTGCACGAGCGGGTATACAAAAATTGGTACGAACGATATCAGTATTAGAACCAAAGATATTGAATTTTAATTATGCCAAAATTCGTAAATAATCGTAAATCGTCCAAACTCAAAACATCCACATCTTGGGAAAAAAGTGTTTTAATGAATTCTCGACTACATTTCCCAAAAAGTGAACAGAACATGTTTGCGTCTGTTAAAAAGGTGATTGTTTTTTTTCAATCCATCCGATTTGTAAAATAATGGCCCTAATGCATTCGTACATAGATATATATATGCATGCACTCAAAATATTTCTTAAATAACGTGCATACGATTATGCATTAAAAATTAAATTTATTTATTATTTATGTATTTTTATAACAGAGCATAACTTCGAAAGTACAAGTAGGATATATGTATGCCTATCAATTTTGCCTCAAATTATGACAGTTCTGATTTTTTTTAATAAAAAGTGTCCACCCACCATAAAGACTATTTGTATGCGGTATTTCTTTTAGAGACATATATTTATTTGGAAGATCTTTTAGATCATAGCCAAAAATTTGTTTTATAATTTCTGTATTTCGATTAACAACAATTGTTGTTTATGGATATTTGGTTTTTCGATCACATTTGTCTGTTATTTACAATTTAATTTGTATTTTTTCTATAATTTGTAATCGTTACAATTGAGATTAAATTTTTACAATCATACATATTTACTTGCATTTTTTGACCACTTTGAATCCTTTAACCCCAAGAAGGAATTCAGGGATTTACTCAAAAGCCAGATTGACGTATGGGGTATGCCTTGCTGCATATATATGTAAAAAATCGATAGTCAGATTTACTGGAGCGCATCGGATTAGAGTATGGTGGGTAAAAGCATAAACAGACGGCAACGTTGATCCGGATTAACGGCGCAATTGATCTGATCAAAATGTACCTTGACAGACGGCAGTAATGCGGATTTACTGCGTAGGTTCGAATTCCACGGCTTGTACAATATTCATTTAATTTCTTTTTATTCATTCAATAATAAATTCTATATTTTAAAGTTGTTTTTAGTTAAGTAGTTTTCTTTGACTCTTTTAGTAAAATTAAACTCTAAAAATTTAAATTAAGTGATAATAAAATAAAAAATAACATAAGACAAACGAAAATAAAATAAAGTAAAATTAAATATATTAATCAAATATTAAAAAAATTCAAGTAACAATAAAAACAAAATTTTTTGGTAATCGCTCCAACCGAGGATCGAACCTGTGGCATGCAGGCTTGTAGTACGCAGCCCTCACCACTCGGCTACCGCGATGGATTTAGTTGACTGCTTTGTTTGCGTATTTGTTTGCTCCGAGAGCGTAGAATGCGAAGAAAATTCAAAACTAGCAGGAACCGTATTAATTCAAATAAGGTCTTATTCAATTTCAGTGGGATTCCTATCTGAATTAGTATGGTGACTGCATACCGATGAAAAGTTATATGTCCATGCTAGTTTTGTCCTTTTTCTGTTTTGTACGCTCTCTGAAATTCGGTCAGTGTTGTCATCGAATATTCCATTGATCTGAGTTAAGTTTGGTAAAAGCTTAAACAGACGGCAGCGTTGATGCGGATCAACTCGTTAATTCCGAATTATCTCGGGAACTAACTGCAGTTGATCCGGATTAAGTCCAAGAATTAATTCCCAAACTTAACTCGGATCAAGGGAATACTCGATGACAACACTGACGAAAACTCAGAGAGCGTAGAATACAGAGAAAGTACAAAACTAGCATGGACCTTTTCATCGATAATGCAGTCACTATACTAATTCAGATAGGAATCCAATTAAAATTGAATAAGAACGTCCACGCTAAGTAATTTTGCTTTTTCTTTGTGTTCTACGCTCCCTGAGCAAACAAATACGCAACCAAAGCAGCTAACTGCTTCATCCGCGGTAGTCGAGTGGTGAGGGCTGCGTACTACATGCCTGCAGGCCCCAGGTTCGATCCTCGGTTGGAGCGATTGCCAAACAAATTTTGCTTTTATTGTTACTCTAACGTTTTATATTTTTTTTTTTTTAATTTTGATTTATATATTTAATTTTACTTCATTTTATTTTCGTTTGTTTTATTTTATTTAAGCTTTTTTTGTTATTATTAGTTCAATCAAATTTTTAGAGTTTAATTTTATTAAAAAATCAAAAACAACTAATTAAAAACAACTTTAAAAAAATTTAGAAGTTATAATTGAATGATTAAAAATAAATTAAATGAATATTCTACTGGCCGTGGGATTCAAACCTACGACCTTGCGGCCCATAAATCCACATTACTACCATCTGTCAAGGCACAATTTTGATCAGATCAATTGCGGCGTTAATCCGGATCAACGTTGCCGTCTGTCTATGCTTTAATTAACTCTACGACTTAATCCGTATCAACTACAGTTAATTCCCGAGATAATTCCGAATTAACGAGTTGATCCGGATCAACGCTGCCGTCTGTTTATGCTTTTAATAATGCACATTCTGAAAAGTGCGCATTTTAATAATCAGATGATTTGAGCGTGATCAAAGGAAGTGGGAGGGTTGCGAACATGCCAAAACAACGTGACCTTGCCATTCTCGAGCACAGTCGATTTTTATTTTATTTTGAAGCAAAGAATTCAATGATAATGTACCGATTACCACAAGCAAAAGTAATACAAATTGTCAGCAAAGTTTAGCGTATGAACCTGCTATTTTTTAAGCGTCTAAAGCTTTTTTTTATTTTCCGTTCATATGTATTACGTGTCACAATCATCCCACTGGGAAAATAGGTAAGCACCTTACGAGGTAAGCCATGTTTTCTTTCAGGTTTTAGTTTCAAAATTGTCATCATGACTAATGTATACTACTAGTAAAGCACAAAATTAACACCTCCGATGACGAATTACGTTGTCAGTTGCAAAATAACGTGCCGCCGAAGTTATTTCCAAGCGCCGAACTACTCCGAGAGACTGCTCTATATTCTATGTAACTTACTTTGTAAAGCGGCTCAGAATTATGTCTGATACCAAATGTACATTCTAAATTCCTATTTACATAAGGCGGCCACGCCTTTGTTAAAGTAAGGGAGATTCGTCAGTGAAGCGGTAAGGTAAGTGGTGGAATGTAGAGCAGTCTCTCGGAGTAGTTCGGCGCTTGGATATAACTTCGGCGGCACGTTATTTTGCAACTGACAACGTAATTCGTCATCGGAGGTGTTCATTTTGTGCTTTACTAGTAAAATTAGCACAATTTTTTCTTCGATTAAAGAAAATTGGCGGACATACATATGTATGTACAAATGTATGTATGTATGTATGTATGTATAATCAATATGTATGTATTTGCTCAGATGCTTTTTTATAGTAACAAAACTGTTAACTGTTTTTCACATACATATGTACATAACTAATCAACAAAAATTTAAATCAAATAGACTTAAGGCAAAAATTAAGACACAAAAATGTGACAAAGATCGAACTTAAAGATGGAAAGGGAATGTAAATTATTTTCTGTTTTTATGGCTGCATGCAAATATAGTTTAATTTTTAACTTTTTAATTAGTTATTTCCAAAACAAAAGTACAAAGTACTAAAATTCTTTTTGCACAAAGTTTTCAACATTCTTTTCACCATCTATGTATGTACACTAGGGTGGTCCAAAAATGCATGTGAAAAAGTAAAGTCGGAATTTTTACGCTCTCACCCCCTACGATTGTTCTATTCCGAAGAAAAAATATATCCCTATTATTTTATTTTGAAATCAAAAAATATTTAGAGGTCGCTTAAAGCGCCCAAAGTTTTCCATGTATTTTATATGGGGAAAAAACAACTTTTAAACAACATAAAAAAGTGATAAAATTTTTTTCCATATGATATTTTTAAATGGCATACTTTTTGTCATTTCTATTTCTAGTGGAAACTCGGCATTACTTTCCTTTTACCCTCAACTTTTTCAGAAGCATCTCCCACCTATTTCAAATTTTCAAAACTATAATTCTGCTCAATTACAATATAACGACAAGAACACAAAAGGAAACATATTTATTCATTGAAACCAAAGCTTTAAAAGGATTTAAAATTATGATTTAAAATAAGAATATACACATAAAAATACATACATGCGTATGTGCACATTGATATGTACTAGGCACTTAGAATTAACACGTGTGTATATATTTTTAAGTAGCTTTTTTGTTCATAAATTTTTTTTGTTTCGTATTTTACAACAATAAGTCTTAGTTAATAATATTAAATTAAGAATTCGTAACTTGTAATAGGTAAATATTTTTTACCCACATGCATGCATACATTTACATATGTATGTATGTATGTATATGCGGTAACCATGTACATCTATAGTATGAAAGTACTCTCATTCTTTCAATTAAGCGTAATTTTTAAAAATAATATGTTGGGGTGGTATAGCCGGTGGAAATTCTTGATCATGCGATGAACTTACAAATGTACATAAATCAATAACTAATCTAGTATATAGTATGTTTGAAAGTGTCGCATATTTAATGTTGCATTAAGAAAGGTAAATCACATTTAAAGTTAAATTTTAAGGCTTTCAAAGGAATAATTTTACAGATTCGACTCTTACAATTTTTGCTTATTTAAAAGTCATTTAAGTACAATGTTTAGTTAAATTAACAACATACAAACATTTGTATGCATGAAACGAAAATTTGTTTTTACGAAAACAAAAACAAGCCAAGCCAGATAAACCCACCAGTTAAATAATAAACAAGTTCATGATGAAGAATAAAAATTGAACAAATTAACAACGTGTATATTTTTTTATTAATTTAAGATTAAAATAACATACACACTTACGAGTATAAAAAAAACTTGAACTCATAACTTTTAGGAGCATTCATCTTATGTACATTTAAATACCTGCTTACGTATTTACATATAAAAATATGCTAATTTCGTTTGTCATTAAATTACATTAAATTTTTAGCGTTTTACTTTTGATGTATAGTACAGTAAATTTGTCATATTTAATTATTTGTTTTTAATATTTATTTTAGCATTAGAACGCTGATAACTATGCCCAAGTTCTATGAAATGTAAATATTTGTTATATATTTTTATTTTTACATCTAATCTCAAGTATCTTCCTTTTCTGTGTATCTGTCACAGGAGCTTTGCCGCTTTCTCGTTGATTTTTTTTTTGTATCTAAAATCATTTGTTATCTTTTATTATTTTGGTCAAACTTTAATTGTATTTCAGCAAATTTAAAGAATTGAGTGTGATTTAGTTTTGTTAACAAAAAGCAAAGAAAAACAAGTTAAACTAAATTAATAGATTTTTAAAATCAAATGAGTTTTTTTAATATATGAAGGATGTTAAAAATAGAGTAAAGATCCTTATAAATTAATTTTTAAAACACCAGATTGGTGCAAAAGTTAATATTGTTATACATACGCATGTAAATTATGAAACAAAATATTTATGTAATACGCAGGAATGCTCAGTGTATGACGAAGCAGCAAAATCCAGCTTAATAGATTTAGTGTCACTTTTAATAGACATATGTATTGCGGTTTGCGCATAAATTTTTGTAAATTGTAAAAAACAAACTGAAACAAAACAGTTAGCTTTTAGCTCTATAAAGTTAATGTTCGAAAAAGGAGTTATCCAAAGTCAGTATGACTGCAAAAATGATGATAAAATACAAAGTTATGAACTTATGTTAATGTAAACGTATAGAGAAGTTTAAAATTTTTCGAAAATAAAAATGCAATTATATGTAAAATATTTTCGTGTTTTATTTTATGTTGTTAACAAATTTTGTTTTACTCTGGCATGACTTTTGTTTATTTATCTTGGGTTCTTATGTATGTATGTAGTTCTGAAATCACCACAATGAAAGCTACATGAACTTGTTGGTGTTGGAAATTGATGCATGTCAACAATAACATGCATTGAGTACTTTTAATGAGTAATATTTTTATGCAATTTCCATTTCTTGTTTTTCGAAAAAAGAAAATCATTAATATATAATGCTTTTTGATCTCTTCTATATAGATACAACATACATATACACAATATGTATTAATCTTATATGGATACCAATCGAGTGTACAATCATTTCAGCATGCAAAAGAAAACTACAATTCAGGTTAAATGAAGTTTAAATTAGGCTAATATGTTTACACATATACATACATAAAAACTTTGATGTTTAATACCCCAGAAAGTCGAGTTGCAAAGAACGTATGTAAATGTAATCGAAAGTTCACCGAAGTCGACGTCATCTTCCTTCAATCAGCCCAAGAAGCATGTTCACTCAAAATTTCTTCATTGCCATTTTTTTACAGAACAATGCTTAAATACATGATTGATGTTTAAAGTAATTTTTACAAATATTCTCGAATGCGAATTGTCCGTAATTAAAATAGCTGGTATCAGTTCTAAAAATGTTAATAACGGGTGATTTTTTAAGAGCTTGATAACTTTTTTTTAAAAAAAACGCATAAAATTTGCAAAATCTCATCGGTTCTTTATTTGAAACGTTAGATTGGTCCATGACATTTACTTTTTGAAGATAATTTCATTTAAATGTTGACCGCGGCTGCGTCTTAGGTGGTCCATTCGGAAAGTCCAATTTTGGGCNCGAACCGAACACTGATTTTGGTAATAAAATTCAATGATTTGCAAGCGTTGCTCGTTAGTAAGTCTATTCATGATGAAATGTCAAAGCATACTGAGCATCTTTCTCTTTGACACCATGTCTGAAATCCCACGTGATCTGTCAAATACTAATGCATGAAAATCCTAACCTCAAAAAAATCACCCGTTACATAGTGAAAATTGCGACTAAAATACAGTTATGTATGTACATATATATATTTAAAATGCCAAAGACCTCTAAACAACAAATTAAGCAAGGGGAACCATTAAATAACAATAGCAACAGTAAAAAAATCTAAAAGGATTTTAATACATAAATTTGTTTAGTATGAATAAGAAAAATTTATACACACACAAAGTATATGAAAAGGACGAGGCAACTTTCAAGTCGGTTAGTATTATGTACGCCTACGTTAAGATCTACAAGTATGTATGGACATATGTTGTACGTGTACAACAGTACTATTCAATAATCAATAATTAATAATAAAAAATAAACATCAAGAAATGTACAAATACTCAGAACTCAAAAAATTAATCAAAGGAACATAACCAAACAATAGAATAATTATGTTGAAAACAAAATTATTTATATGGTTATTAACTGCTACAAAATTCACTTATCTTCAACGTTAAACAGTTTCATATTATGTAGTGAATAATATACATGCAGATATCTAAATACATACATACATATGTATATAAGTGGAAAGTAGCTTAACATAAAATATGGATACCTACGAACAATTCCCATACGACGACGATTAAACAAACAGTAGAAAAGTAAAATATTTCATAACAACATAGCAAAACTTAATTACAAAGTTTAAGGTTATGAATTTTTGAAATGTACAAGACCGATTCATAAATAATAAAAAGTATTACAATAAAATTACTACTAAATAAAAACTAAACGTGGTTTTCAATTCAGAACTCTGCACAGGATTCAGGATTTGGGGAAGTGCACGCATAACCTCATGCTGCACATTGGAGTCTGTGAAGCACCCGTTAGGAAATATCGGACTGTATTAGATTTATTGCACTTGCTCAAAGGATGCAGTGCCGTCCCACTCAACAGAGTAGGTTAAACATATTTTTAAATTTTTATGTTTTTCTCCGATTATCCGTAAGTTGCTTTTTGTATGTTTATACAGGACAGAGTCAGAATTTTGGCCCACTGTAAATAATAATTGCGTAGGCTTCAACTAGGCTTAGGCCAGACCAGTGTGGACCAGGCTTTACCGGTTTATCCTATCGCATGTAGGTAGAACTAGTATAGCCTAGTCCTAGTTTGTCCGAAAATGGAATTTGGCCGGTAACACATGTGCATTAGGGCGAGTCGAAAATCTAATTTTTCGCCAATCCTTTGGTAATAGTGAAAATATATTGTATCATGAAGTCAACAAGAAGCCTGCAAAATATTAGTCTTTTATTTTAATTGTAAAAGCCCGCGCAACGACCGCGAAGTCACCCACAGCACACTAGTCGAATAGGACCAATTCTTGTTAAAAATTCTGGGTTCAGCAAAGAGGTTTGGTGCATATTATTAGATAATGAAGCCTTTAACGCAAAAGATAAAGTGAAATATCATTTCTCGCAGCCCTTTAGCTTATCGTTAATCTCAAAGTTATCTGTTTTCAATAAAATTTTAATTGTTCCCGCGATAATTGCACTGGCCTATAGTCGAAAGATGTAAAGAACATCATCAATATTGCTGGCGTACATTTAGGTCGCTGGTTCCAAATATTCTAATCTTGTTTTAATATTAGCTATAGTTTGCGAATTTTTGCAAATTTAGGAACAATTTCGGTAGCTCTAATAGAAAAGCCATTATTTTCCATCATCGTGGAACAATTTTGTTTATGCAAAAATGAGTATGGAAACACTGAACAGGCACAACATCTAGAAACACTAATTAGTTTACTTATGTTTATGCATACAATATAAAAATTGCAAATACATATAGGAAAATGACAAAAAGTTTTGTTAAACATTTTTTTTATTTTAAAATAATTTGTTTATAATGAAGGATTTTCATCATATTATTATCATAAATCAGTAGTAGCAAGTCTCGCCTTCAATTTAGTAATTATTACGTGCCCATCGAGTAACATTTACCAAAGTTATATCGAAAAACTTAAGTGGATCTCCAGTTTTTTTCTAAAAAAAATTTTCTTCAATTTTATAAATAACCTTTAAACGAAAGAACCGGATTACAGAAAAATATGCCAGGGAGTGACTTTTTTCGTTCAAGCTGAATGCAAAGCAATATCGTCCAATCGGAGAGACCTNGCATTAGGGCGAGTCGAAAATCTAATTTTTCGCCAATCCTTTGGTAATAGTGAAAATATATTGTATCATGAAGTCAACAAGAAGCCTGCAAAATATTAGTCTTTTATTTTAATTGTAAAAGCCCGCGCAACGACCGCGAAGTCACCCACAGCACACTAGTCGAATAGGACCAATTCTTGTTAAAAATTCTGGGTTCAGCAAAGAGGTTTGGTGCATATTATTAGATAATGAAGCCTTTAACGCAAAAGATAAAGTGAAATATCATTTCTCGCAGCCCTTTAGCTTATCGTTAATCTCAAAGTTATCTGTTTTCAATAAAATTTTAATTGTTCCCGCGATAATTGCACTGGCCTATAGTCGAAAGATGTAAAGAACATCATCAATATTGCTGGCGTACATTTAGGTCGCTGGTTCCAAATATTCTAATCTTGTTTTAATATTAGCTATAGTTTGCGAATTTTTGCAAATTTAGGAACAATTTCGGTAGCTCTAATAGAAAAGCCATTATTTTCCATCATCGTGGAACAATTTTGTTTATGCAAAAATGAGTATGGAAACACTGAACAGGCACAACATCTAGAAACACTAATTAGTTTACTTATGTTTATGCATACAATATAAAAATTGCAAATACATATAGGAAAATGACAAAAAGTTTTGTTAAACATTTTTTTTATTTTAAAATAATTTGTTTATAATGAAGGATTTTCATCATATTATTATCATAAATCAGTAGTAGCAAGTCTCGCCTTCAATTTAGTAATTATTACGTGCCCATCGAGTAACATTTACCAAAGTTATATCGAAAAACTTAAGTGGATCTCCAGTTTTTTTCTAAAAAAAATTTTCTTCAATTTTATAAATAACCTTTAAACGAAAGAACCGGATTACAGAAAAATATGCCAGGGAGTGACTTTTTTCGTTCAAGCTGAATGCAAAGCAATATCGTCCAATCGGAGAGACCTCAAAAGGATTTTCCAGGATATGTTAAAGACTATTGCAATTACCTACCTACAGTTATTTTTTCACATAATGGAATTAACTAAAATATTTATGTAAACACTTGTTGCACGTCCCCTTCTTTCATATAACGGCAAATTTAGAAACCACGAAAAATGGACTTAAAATGGGCGTTTCTCGCCCTAATTGTATTATGTTAATGTATGCAAATACTTATATTTATGCTTGCAACTACTATTAACTTATCAAACGATTCCTAATCTTTGACAATACATGTTTGACTTCATTCACCACGATCTTGAAAACTGACCAAATCGGCGTGACCAAGTCCATGGTAATTTTAATATTATATAAACATCCGAAAGCATTAAAAGGTTTGAAATAAATCTCGTCTCACTTTTTTGTATTTTTCACTTGGTTGCTGAAGTAATGAAGAATTTAAAATTCATAAGGGAAAATTATAGTTTTCTTATTTTTTATTTTAATATCTTGAAAAGTTGTAGACTTATTGAAAAATTATAAATGAACGTGAGGTACTAAATTTAATAACCCTTAATTTGATATATCGTCCTGTTTATAACAATTAACGCATTCCATAGATATTACAAGCCAAAGTTTCATTTTCAAAATTCATACACTTTGATTCAATTGCGCGGGCTAAAGATAAGTTTTAAATTAATCTTTCTTGGCCAATAACAATTGGCTTAGACCTAAGACATCATAATATTACTGTTACAATACGGTCAAATCCCTTTTATTTTCCCCCATACAAAATCGACCCAGCCTAATATACATACATACATATGTACATAAATATTCAAAAATAATGGTTGCAAAACTCTCAATACAAATCGAATTCGATAGCGTAAAAAAAATATTCATATTTTTTTGGACTTATCAAATTTTCTGTGACTACTTTGGACTTAGCAATTTTGCACATCACGGAATAAAACGGGTAGAAATAAAACAAGTAGTTAGATCCTTTCAGAAACGGTGCATTTTCAATTTTCCTTGCATCCTGCATTAAAAACTAATTGTTCATAAAAAGTGGACTTAGCAACATTTCACTCTAAGCTAGCGATATATTTTTTTAATTTTGTTATGAACTTCCTTCATGCACAATGTGAAGGTCCAATTAAAGATATAAAAAAATACATATAGTGGTCAAAAATGATAACCGAACCACTATTTGCCAAGTTTTAACGTATTATATTTGTTGTTATTGAACTTTTGTTATATTTTTTAATAAAAATATAGTTCGTTCTTTAACAAAACCCGTGGAAATCCATGTTTCCAAATTTGAGCAGTCCACTTGCAAAGGCGCTATGTAAATTGTTTAGATTTTTAGTTTTTGGTAAGTAACGTACCAGTATTTAAAGTAGTTTCATGTCCACTAACAATACAGTGCAAAATCTTTCTATTTTCTGAAAAAATAGCATCAAATGATAACTACTATTGCAAAAGTCGCTANTATAATATTTATTTATACACTTTCAAAAGTCTCCATCTTCTGATGAACTTAGAAAACTGCAAGAAAACGTGATAGTTTCGGTGCCTAGTGGAAGGCGTCGTAAAAAAGAAGCAGACCAATCTTCATGGAAGAGCGAACGCGAAAAGCAAAAAAAAAATAGCTATGTAAAAGTTACTGTTTCAAAACTCGCTAAATTAAATTTTTATATATAAAATTTGAAAAGACTACGGCCCCTATTATGAGTTGCATTCGATTTTCGACTGTGGTCGAAAGTGCTGAGCGAACGAATTTTCATTTGGTATTATGGCGCTCATTCGATGAAGAATAGCGCTATTGTGAATTTCGCTCGTTTAGGTTGTTCACAATAGTATATTTTTCACCGCTGAGAAGCTTTGTTTACAAATCGAGCAAACTAAATAGTGTGCTTATACATATTTATGCAAATTTGTTCTAATTAAAATGAAGTAAAAAAGAAAGCAAGTTTATAAAAACGTGGTAAAATGAGTACAACGAGTTCTGGTTCAACGATTCGTCAGAGGATGAGAGCTTAGTAAACTGGCCAGGAGTAGCAAATGTTTAAGAGAGTTTAAGTTTATTAGTCTTTCGAATATATTTTGATATAAAATATATTTAAGAAATTTGTCTACAGATTCATTAAAAAGTTCCGACCATCTAAAGAGGCGTTTGTGAGCCAAATCTATTTAAAATATTTTAAAACTATCAACAGCGCTACGATTTTGTTCTCAGAGATCGTGCCAACAGAGTATTGGGATTTTCTTTCACAAGTAAAACCAGCCTTTCGAGCTTGTGTTTAGTATTCACGATGTTAGAACTGCATGAAATTAATAAAAATTGTTTAAAATTAGTGTCTAGCCGCCAAAATGTAAGAAAACATATACAAAATCATACATTTTTCACAATTTTCTAACACTTCGCTACACCATCGAAAGCAAAATTCTGTTCGACAGAAAATTCGATACTCAACGAAAATTTCGACACGCTTGCATAGCTCATAATACGAATTTCACTTTCGATCTTCGATCTTCGATAGCCAGCGAAGATCGAAAATCGAATGCAGCTCATAATAAGGGTCTACCACATTGCCATATTGTTTTTTAATGTTGTTAGCAGGGAACGGATTTTTAGGACCTAAAACCCTATAAAAAAGGCCAAATAAAATAACGAAATAGGCTGGAAAAGGCAGAATAAAATAGCGAAAAAGGCAGGAAGAGGCACTAGGTATTGCAAAAAAAGCAAAATAAGCATTAAAAAAAGACAGAAAATACAAAGAACAATCAAAAAATACATTCATTTTAGAAATGTTTATATTACAAGTAAAAAGAGAAAAACTATGAACTAGTTTCATTATATGAAAAATTTGTACTTTAAATCTTTGACTATTGTATCCTTTCGAGTTTCGAACTAATAAAACTTTAATCTGTTTAGTTGTAAGTTTTCTGGCAGCATTTTCATTCGATTTTCGCGAAGAAAATCCTTGAATGTACTAAATGTGCGCTCGACGTAAGTTGATACAAGTGGAGCCCAATTTAAATATGGAACGATCGAAACGTTCATATTATCAGGAATAAGGGCGTTTTCCTCGCCCTTTACGCTTTTATCCACACCCCTTATTGTCTCCAAGCCTACGTTAGCTGAGAAAACGGCTTTGCATTTTTCCAACACCAATTTGGCAAGAGGTCCCTGCGCTTCTATAAGCCGCATGGGCATGTGTATATTTTTTAATCTTAAAAAAATTTTAAATGCTATAATCGCTTTTTTAAAGGTAAAAGGTAAGAAAAGGTACATATCTTAAAAAAGGCAAAAAAAGGCAAATATCTTAAAAAAGGCAAAAAAGGCAACATCAATTGTGTATATAAGGAATCAGGGAAAGCTTAATCGTGGACATTCTTAATCGAATATACTCTATCTCTTCAGCAGAAAAAAGGTAATTTCCATAAAATCCGTTCCCTGGTTATTAGGCTCTTGTTTATCCAAATTTTCAGATAATAAAGAGAAATATACAATTTGGATGTAACTTGTTGTTGTAGACGTTTTTCTAAATTATGGCTCACTATAAAATCACATAACGCTGTTTGCAAGTGGACTACTCATTTGTGCAATATTAAAAAAAATTCAACAAACTTTCGTACAAATTTCGAACTTTTAAAATTCTAAAAAATCAATCGACATTTTTAGCTATTTGAAACGTGTACATTATTCTATTAGAATTCAATGGGCTACAAAACTGCATACTCGAAATTTTGACGTAAATTTGTAGATTTTTTTTTTAATTGCATACATTTTTAAGGCAGTGACACTCGATTGGTACATTTGTACAGATTTGTAAATTTTTATATTGGGCTATTGGTAAAAAAAAAGTGGGACATTTTTTTGGTAAAGAACAAACTATAAAAAACTAACCGAAATTAAATAACAACAAAAATAATATTTTAAAACTTGTCAAAATTTGGTGCGGCTATAATTTTTTCGACTACTGTACATAAGTTGGCTATGATTACTCGGCCGTGCTATCATAGTAGCACAATGGCACTCATATTTGCCTTGCAAACAAAATACGGGCAGGAATTTCAAGATTTCAACCCTGTTTTTATGAAAAATTTTATTTTTATCAGTATTTTTCTTTTAATCAAAATATGTTGAAATAAAAGTGAAACTAAAAAAATTTTTGCCGCGGTTTCTTGCTAATTTCAATAACTAGCTGACCAATATTAAAGTGGCTGGCAAAAATATGGAAAGGAAGCAAAATGTTAATGGTAAAATGTTAAATAAGCTCATGAAAATAATATTCGATTTTAACCGAAAAGATATTAAATATCTTGGAATTATTAACCCACATAAAGTTTCTTTTTGGTTGTTTGTGTTTCCGACAGGGTAGGAGTATGATGTATTGTGGAACGATTTTCCGTCATCCCTTGTCAAATTTGGTTTGGAGACAAACCGGTTTCGGCGTTGTGTGTGTGTGTGATACTGATGTATCAATTTTGCCACTACTCGACCAATTTCCTGCATTGTTAAATGATGCAGACATAATTGAATTTCGATTTCGCAAATTGAGGCTGAGTGAAGGTAACTTTAAAAACTCTATCAATACAGAACGTGTTTGGGATTAAGTAAGTTTGATTAAAGATGGATTGGGTAAAGCAGCCTTTGGAGAATTGTGTGATTTAGTTCATAACATTTTCAGTCTGCCGCAGTAGCTGAGCGCAAATTTTTTGATTTAGCATTAATAAAAACGAAATTATGAAACAAGTTATAATTTAAAACTTTAAATAATATAATGTTAATACTATACAATTGTAATGCACTTTGTATGCAATATAAAAAACAATCGTTATAAAAACTGAATTGGCATATTTCCTTGATAAAGAGGAATAAACTCCACTCAATTTCCCGATGTAATAAAAATTGGGTTCAAACCCTGGTCAAAGCAACATCGCAAAAATATAGAAAAAAGGTTTTTCTTAACAGCGGTCGTCCCTCGGCAGGCAATGGCAAACCTCCGAGTGTATTTCTGCCATGAAAAACAGCTTCTCATAAAAATACAATCGCCGTTCGGAGTCGGCGTAAAACTGTAGGTCCCTCCGCTTTGTGTGACAACATCAAGGCGCACAGCACAAATCGGGGGAGAAGCTCGGCCAAACACTAACATATGTGTAAGCGCCAATCTATTATTATTATTATTAATAAAAATTGGTTCTTTTTTACCATTTGGTCCATTTCTTTTGTCCAAAAAATAAATAGGAAATGGCAACCGTGGCAATGCGCAGAGAGAGAGTTTTCTCTGCACGCACCTATACAAAATGTATAGAAAGCTTAAAAGAGCCTTGAAAGAGACTTCGGAATTGAACCCGCATCATCGATGTGCAAAGTCAGCAACGCTAACCACTGAGTTATGCACAGCCCGCAAACTCTTGTTAACCTATCCATCTCCTTATGCAACCTACTCGTATCAAGTTTAGTGGATTCGCCGCTATTTCAACATGACATTTTTAAAAGTATGTACATTCATACATCCATGTGTATATGTATATCATCACTACCCAGCAAACACAGTCTCTAACGTTAGAGAAATTTGGATTTCTATATTAGATAACTACGGTAATCCTCTAAGCGTTCTCGAGTCGATGACGAAGTTAGAGAACTACATTAGAATTCGATTCGAGAACGATTAGAGAAACAACGCAAATTCAAATAAATGTAAATAAGCAATATTCCAAATGAATGAATCATAAATTATTTTTAAGTTTAAGTAGTTAATTATTATTTCATTGCAAATACATTTAGTACAAATTTTACAAACAAATCGTTTTATTTAAAAAAGCAAAACAGTAGTTTGAAATTCACATTCGAATCCCATGAGAGATCAACATTAGAATTCGATTAGAGGAGTAATATTTTCTCGAGTCGAGAACTATGTCCAATTTTTGTTGAGATCGCTACGATTCTCGTTAGTTTTACGAGTCCTTCTCTAACGTTTGAGATTGGAGAATGTGGATAGTTCTCTAATCATTCTCTAATCGATAACTAACCTAAATGTTTGCTGGGTAGACACGAATAAAGGCGCGCTAGTCTAGTTGACGGCGAAGAAACGCACTTAAACATAGATTTATACCTTGACAAGGACTGTCAGTTCAGCATCGTTCCCCAAAAACTCCTTGGGGAATCTACATACAAATACAAAAAATAAGTTTACGCGTCGTTATTAGTGAACTATGCATGTTGAGACAACTCAACTTTTGTGCTCGCGCCTTTACTCGTGTCTAATGACGATATGTTGTTGTAGTTAATTAAAAAAAACTATGCAGTAGATGAAATTGAAATTTTTACGCACTAACTACTAGTGAAAGAAGTTAAAAGAATTGTAATTTTGTAGTTTTCTTTGAATACAGTTCGGTTAGCTTTAGCGTAACTTTTATTTATTTTTTTTTGAAACCTAAATTTTGTAAAAATCTTTTACTTCTATAAACTAAGAGAAAAAATTGACAGTTGTATGTATACAAAAAATGAATAAAACAAATATGTAGATTATTATAAATTTAGGGGTTTCTATCCTAAGCAAAACTTTTTTTATGTAAAATAATGGTTAAAATGATTTTAGAGGATTTCTAACCACACCAAAATGTTTTTAAACCGAAACAATATACATATATATATGTATATAATTAGCCCCTCCAAAACCATTTTAACCATTATTTTACATAACAAATGTTAAGCTTAAGATTTAACGACGGTTAACATGTCTTGTCCCCTAATTATAACTTTAAAATTGTAATTATTTACCGAAAGTCTGATTTGCAAAAAAATAATTTTAAATAATATGAAAGAGTGCAAAAAACCAAAAATTCCAACTTTAAAGTCCTTCTTTTCCTTCTTATTTGGCGCTGTAACCGCCTAAGCGATTTTGGCCGAGTTCAACAAAGCGAGCCAGTCGTTTCTTTTCTGTGCCAACTGACGCCAATTGCAGCCAAATCCTTCTCCACTTCCCTCCTCTGCTACCACCAGCGGATTCCGAGTTGAATACTTTCAGAGCTGGAGCGTCGGTGTCCATTCGAGCGACATGGCCAAGCCAGTGGAGCCGCTCTATTTTAATTCGCTGCACTATGTCTATGTCGTTGTAAAGCTCATACATCTCATCGTTCCATCGTCTGCGGTACTCGCCGTCGTAAATCCTCCGCAAAATCTTTCTCTCGAATACTCTAAGAGCCGCCTCATCGGATGTTGTCCATGTCCATGCTTCTGCGCCATATACCAGCACGGGCATGATGAGTGACTTATAGAGCGTGGTTTTCGTACGTCGAGAGAGGACTTTACTCCTGAATTGCCTAC
>NW_016157099.1:852878-860519 GCF_001687245.7 Rhagoletis zephyria
TGTTGTCATTGTCCATGCTTCTGCGCCATATACCAGCACGGGCATGATGGGTGACTTATAGAGTGTGGTTTCCGTACTTCGGGAGAGGACTTTACTCCTGAATTGCCTACTCGGTCCAAAGTAGCACTTGTTGGCAAGAGTGATTCTGCGTTGTATTACCATGCTGGCAATAACACCGTTGCCGGTTACCAAGTAAACGAAATTCTCTACTTTCTCGAACTTAATACTGTCGACAGTGACGTGGGTGCCAAGGCGCGAATGTGCTGACTGTGTGTTTGATGGCAGGAGATACTTCGTCTTGTCCTCGTTTACCACCAGACCAATTCGCTTTGCTTCCTTACACAACTTGGAAAAGGCAGAACAGACTTCGCGGTTTTTGTTACCGATGATATGGATGTCATCGGCATAAGCCAGCAATTGCACGCTCCTGTAGTTAATTGTTCCTGAGCGGTTCAGTTCTGCAGCTCTTATTATATTCTCCAACGTCAGATTAAAGAAGTCACATAAAAGGGTGTCGCCGTGTCTTAAACCCCGTTGGGTGGCGAACGGCTCGGAGAGGTCTTTCCCAATTCTGACGGAGCTGGTGGTATTGCTGAACGTCATTTTACACAAAAGTATCAGTTGGTGTCGGCCGCTGTGGTGTAATTNCCTCCGCAAAATCTTTCTCTCGAATACTCTAAGAGCCGCCTCATCGGATGTTGTCCATGTCCATGCTTCTGCGCCATATACCAGCACGGGCATGATGGGTGACTTATAGAGTGTGGTTTCCGTACTTCGGGAGAGGACTTTACTCCTGAATTGCCTACTCGGTCCAAAGTAGCACTTGTTGGCAAGAGTGATTCTGCGTTGTATTACCATGCTGGCAATAACACCGTTGCCGGTTACCAAGTAAACGAAATTCTCTACTTTCTCGAACTTAATACTGTCGACAGTGACGTGGGTGCCAAGGCGCGAATGTGCTGACTGTGTGTTTGATGGCAGGAGATACTTCGTCTTGTCCTCGTTTACCACCAGACCAATTCGCTTTGCTTCCTTACACAACTTGGAAAAGGCAGAACAGACTTCGCGGTTTTTGTTACCGATGATATGGATGTCATCGGCATAAGCCAGCAATTGCACGCTCCTGTAGTTAATTGTTCCTGAGCGGTTCAGTTCTGCAGCTCTTATTATATTCTCCAACGTCAGATTAAAGAAGTCACATAAAAGGGTGTCGCCGTGTCTTAAACCCCGTTGGGTGGCGAACGGCTCGGAGAGGTCTTTCCCAATTCTGACGGAGCTGGTGGTATTGCTGAACGTCATTTTACACAAAAGTATCAGTTGGTGTCGGCCGCTGTGGTGTAATTGTAAGCAGTGCGCGCTTCCACTCCACAGCACCTGGGTTCAAGCCCTGGTCAAAGCAGCATCTCAAAAGAATATAGAAAAGAATATATAATAGGCAATGGAAAACCTCCGAGTGTATTTCTGCCATGAAAAAACAGCTTCTCATAAAAATATAATCGCCGTTCGGAGTCGGCGTAAAACTGTAGGTCCCTCCGCTTTGTGTGACAAAATCAAGGAGCACGCCACAAATCGGAGGAGAAGCTCGGCCAAACACTAACATATCTATTATTATTAATATCAGTTTGGCGGGGATGCCGAATTCAGACATAGCGGCGTATAGGCAACTCCTTTTAGTGCCGTCGAAAGCTGCTTTAAAGTCGACAAATAGGTGGTGAGTGTCGATCCTTTGCTCGCGGGTCTTTTCCAAGATTTGGCGTATTGTGAATACCTGGTCTATGGTGAATTTTGCAGGCCTAAAGCCACACTGATAAGGCCCAATCAGTTCATTGACGGTGGGCTTCAGTCTTTCACGCAATGCGCTCGATGGGACCTTGTAACCTATGCTTAGAAGGCCGGTCGTCGGGCATGCGTTCGTTCATCTGACCATATTCTGCATAAGAGTTGATGCATGCACCTTATCAACTCCTCGCCACCGTACTTGAATAGCTCTGCCGGCAGGCTGTCAGCTCCTGCAGCTTTGTTGGTTTTCAGCCGCGTTATTGCTATACGTACCTCGTCATAGTCAGGCGGAGGAACATCGACTCCGTCATCATCGACTGGGGGTCGGGTTCTTCTTCTCCATAACGTTCGGTGCTGCTACCATTCAGTAGGGTGGAAAAGTGTTCCCTCCATAATTTAAGTACGTCCTGAACATCGGTAACTAGGTCGCCATTTAAAGTCCACTTATGCAAAAATTTCAACTTTACTCACATATAATAAATTATCGAAATCCGCCCAAAAGACTATTTTTGCCTACTCTTCATATGGGCTCAAAGCAATGTGGCCGGTGTGGTTTTGGCGGTATTGCACTATAGCTATGACTTGATGGCTGACACATTAACGGTTTTGCGCTTGAACGGTTGCTAGTTGCTTTTATTTATTTTGGTATGCTGTTGTGGTGTTACCACATTTTTAAGCTGCTTTTATAGAGTACACTGAGGGAAATAATGCAAAGTAAAAATGAATACTTTATATTTGATTATCGTTTAAAAATGTTCGTATTTAAAAATATTTTCACACAAAAATTTATTACACACGTATTTGACTGTTCACATCTGAGTATGTATATGTAAGTGTACATACTCATCCCCAGCATGCAGAGCCGTGACAACCCAGTAGAAATTTGATGCATATGATATCGCTGTTGGTGGCATGAGCTTGCTGCTGTGTATATGTACATGCCAGTCACGGTTGCCGTTTCCAATTTATTTTTCGGACCAAAAAATGCACCAAACGGTAAAAGATGGACCAATTTTTATTACATCGGGAAATTGAGTGGAGCTTATTTCTATTTATCAAGATTTTTTTTTGTATTGCATCCCAGCTCATAACAATTGTATATTATTAACATTATATTATTTAAAGTTTTAAATTATAGCTTGTTTCATAATTTCGTTTTTATTAATGCTAAATCAAAAAAATTGCGCTCAGCTACTGCGGAACTGTGAGGTAGACTAAAAATATTATGAACTAAATCACACAATTCTCCAAAGGCTGCTTTACCCAATCGATTTTTAATCAAACTTACTTGATCCCAAAGACGTTCTGTATTGGTGCAGTTTTTGAAGTTACCTTCACTCAGCCTCAATTTGCGAAATCGAAATTCAATTATGTCTGCATCATTTAACAATGCAGGAAATTGGTCGAGTAGCGGCAAAATTGATACATCAGTATCAGAAAGAACTTTATGTGGTGCAATAATTCCAAGATGTTTAATATCTTTTCGGTTAAAATCGAATATTAGTGGTATTCATCTAAACCGATAACTTTATTAAGCAGATAATCTTATAAGTTTAATCACTCTGTTACATGAACGATCCACACTCTCTTTTCGTTTACACATGCGACAATAGTCGTGTTTTCTTTGGTTATAAAGCGCAGTGTCACTAACTTTATACTACTAGCACGGGGATAAAGAAACTATAGAAACTACCTCACTAAATTGATAAAAATTATATTTACGAGATATCTATTTAAATAAATGTACATATAACATAAAGGCTATTTATTTGAAGCAAGTTATAAGAAACAATGGCAGAATGTCTGTTTGTGTATGAATTCATTTGTCACGGCTACCAAACTTTGCGAATTATCAGTGAAACAAAACAAACAGACGGGATAATAATTGAACCAGATCTCGGGTACTGTTTATGAATTTGTACAACGATTTTGGGTTGCTGTGCCCAAACGCGGTAGCCCCAGTTATGTCACACAGAAAGGAGAATTCTACGTAGTAAGGGTTATAATCCCTAAGCGCGGCCGAAGGCCACCTACGCAGAAAGGTGTTCTCTGCAAAAGGTGTTCAGCCCCCCTTCTTCGGACGCAAGTTTAGCTTTGTTTTTTCCTTGCAAAAAAATCTAAAATTACCCTATTTTCAAACAGCTCCCCAGAGGTCTGTGGGAGGGTTGGGGGGGAAGGGGTGACTTTTCATAAAGCGGCGTCAATCCTCTTTCGTTTAGGGGGGATTTGTGGGGCACACACCCCTCCCCCTCCGCCCCCACCCCTAAATCGTTGTACAAATAGCTAAACAGTTCCCCAGATCTCTATCAGGATCATATCGTTGTTGAATTTGCGTGCAAAATTTGTATGCGGATCCCGATTATTGCTTAAGAAAACATAGCTAGAGTTGCGACAGAGTTGCATTGTCTTCGTTTATCAAGTTTATTCAGTGAAATCGCTGAATAAATTTATCAGAAATGTGTAAACGAGTTTCCATACAAATTTTGACAGTTCATTTATAAGGTTTACACAATTATAAGTTTATACGGTTTACAATGCATTTATAAGGTTTGATGAATACCCTTATTATTTTCATGTGCTAAATACTATGATTAAAATTTTGTTGCCTTTCCACCGAGTAATTGAAATTAGCAAGAAACCGCGATACTTTTTGAAGCGTGCTTTGACAGATGATTAACTACGCCATATTTTAAGATCTGTGGCAAGGCGAGTTCACACTTTTAGCAGGTGTTGCCAATTGGCCCTATGCTGAATATCGTCATCGTCGTCGTCGACGTTCGTCAGCGCAACAGTAACATGGCTGACGATGGCTGTATCATCACTTTTACTGACGATGACATTATTCAACATAGGGCGGAATATTCATCAATTAAATAGAAAACGCGAAACTATTGCATGAAGTGAAAGGGTGATAATAACCTTACCAAAGGCTTGTGAAATGGACCACTTTAAAAAGAATTGGACCAATGGACCAAACGAAAGGAAATGGACCAAAACGGCAACCGTGATGCCAGTATAAATGAACCTTCATTCCCATTTAACGCGTGTGGTTTCTCAGAGCGTACGCATACGCTAACCATAAACTTGTACTACTGCTGTATGGATTTGGCTGTATTGTTTCAAACATACAAAAATGCATTAATGGAACAGTATTAAAGCATTATTACAAGATATGTATCCCCATATGTAAATTCTACTTTTCTCATACATTTTAATATACGGGGACATATAAAAAAGTAGCATTTATATAAGCAAATGCATATCTTGTAAAAGCCCGTTAGTGATGAAAATATTATCGCACAATACGTCCGTTCACTAAAATTTTTGTACAAGCCTCAAAATATTATAAAAATTCCACTTCAAACTTATCAATAAATATACTTAGAACAACAACAACGTACGTTCGCTTGCAATTCGCTAGAGTTTGAATTTATTTGTGGAATTTCCTGACTACGCATGAATTGATCACACTAATTCACTCATACAGCATGCATACTTGATGAATGCATACGACCGATTTCTACTGGGAACACACACATACATACATAGTATATGTTTATCGGTACAAATCAGGACTGAAAACCGGTTTTGAACCGAACCGTCGCTTTTTTATCGGACTCCGAACCGATCCCTTTTTATTTTGAAACCCCAAACCGAACCAAAAAATGGTTCGGTTCGGTGGAACGTTTTGTAATATACATTTTTGTCTAAAACTGCAACCCGCAACTACGTGAGTTGTAATTTCGTCCATATAAAGAATGATTGAAATGTTTTTATATGGAAAAAATGCTAAACAACACCAGCAAAAAAATCAAAAAACAAAGTTTTAAATTAGGATTTATATAGTTTTTGTTATATAACGAGCTACACTTTTATAAAAAATTTATGAACATTAAACCAACAAATGAAAAATAGTCAAATGTTGTACTCCTATTATTTTGACCATAGGTATACTTGTATATATGAAGTTAAGGCCTAGTGTGACCTCCAACCTAGCAAAAATGAGGGTTTCAACATTAAGCCAAAATCTTGAGTGTCAATTCGAAATTCTGAGTATGCTGTTGTCTACTTGACAAGGCCCACGACTTGTCCAAATCTTAAACCTTGATCGCGTTGATTTTAAATAAATTTATTGTATTGCGCATTTTCTACCATACAAAAAAAATTTCCACATACTTTGTATGGAAGAAAATCCGTGAAAAATTGCCATTAATCAACTTAAAACTTAAAAATTTTTTCCTACAAACTTTAATTAGATGAAACTTTGCAGAATTTTCATAATTTTTGCATAAAGTTTAAAACTTGGATTCATATGGTTAAAAATAAATGAACATTAAATACACAAAAGAAAAGTAGCCAAAACTTGCTGAAATGTTGAGCCCCTATTTACTTTTCCACCACTATACATGTGGATATTTGAATTTGAACTTAGTGACAGAGCCTTTTATTTGCATGTTACAGATTTGCCATATTTTTGCAATATTTGTATCCTTTAGCATAAAAAATTGAACCATTTGAACCGAACCGAACCGCGGTTCAGCGATACTCATGAACCGGTACAAGCTTTTCCTAAGTGGTTCAAACCACTGAACTGAACCGCCCCGATTTTCGGAGTGGTTTGCAGCCCTGGTACAAATCGCGTGCTGTGGCGTTGATGGAAGTACAACATTTGAAAGCAAATTTACATGTATGGGTGTAACTGAGTGCGCAAAAATGCATACAACAATTTGTTGATATCCAGAGATGGTCAGGGTTCGAATTCCTCTGCAGGCAACATGCAAATGAAATATATATTTTTTTAGCTTGATTATTCACTTCACGGATGCTATTTCAGAACGAACGCGATCATTTTAATATGCGCGTAATTGAATTGAGTATTTACCAATATGTGTACAGTACTTTCGTTGACGTTTATTGAAAGATAAATTACGTTTATATTTGATTTTAATATTTTTTTCCTCAGTGTACATACATTTTGCTTTAAAAGAAACATAGAATAACAAATACTAGAACTGCAGCGATCGAAAGCTCAGGTCAGAACACGCGTTTTTGCTCTGTAAGCTTAAAACTCGATTCTTATAGTAGGAATATATGTATCTATATAAGTACATATTGAAGGTCCTCTGCAATAACGACCTT
The DNA here is from genome assembly GCF_001687245.7 of Rhagoletis zephyria. Classification (NCBI taxonomy): domain Eukaryota; kingdom Metazoa; phylum Arthropoda; class Insecta; order Diptera; family Tephritidae; genus Rhagoletis; species Rhagoletis zephyria. The sequence goes on from NW_016157099.1 coordinate 859,797, forward strand.
ACTCAAAACTAAGAAAACAACCCTTACTACTGAACAGTGGCACATGTCTCTTATACCCGCATACAAAATAAAACTTATATGACAAAGAGATATCACCAATTAAAATTTATTCAATTGCATCAAATAATATTATATTTAAATTAACTGATATTCATATGCCAGTTTAACATTAATATTCAACAATTTCATTGAGTTTCATGCTATATTATCCACCTCGCAAATATCTTATTTCGGGTACTCAAAATAACGAGGCGTTTGAATTTTTCATTTAAAAACTACAGCCATAGTACTAAGAGGGTGTGTAAGTCCCTCCCTTTCTCATACACGTTGAGTTAAGTGTAGACGTAATATGATATTCACCAGCCAAATAGAAAATAATGATATAGCCGGGCGCTAGAAAGTTATTATTAACACACAATAGGGGTATTCTCGGAGTCTTGCACGATGCAGGGATTGCACGAAATGCAAAAATACTATTCCAAATTTCGAAGAGTACGAGAGCACACCATTGCAAGTGGTAACATGCATGGGTAGCAAGCAGCGAAATTATGTATCAAATACAAAAACAAGAGACAGCAAAAAAAAATATGAAGTGAGCGAGATGAGAGGAATGAGAGAAATATGTAGTAATTCCAACCACAAAACTGCTATGCTATTTTGCAAAATATACAGGGTGTCCCAGAAGTAACGTGGCAAACTTTAGGGGAAGGTAGGTGGGGGGGG
>NW_016157099.1:862178-876589 GCF_001687245.7 Rhagoletis zephyria
AATATCAAAAAGTTAAAAATCCAGAAATAGTCCTAATTTTATGATGGTTCCTTAATATATTTTAACTACATTGCATTTGAGTATGGAGAGGCAACTATCTGGAAGTATTTTACATAAAAAATTTACTAAGTATTGCCCGGTTTGTAGTTGCAGTTAAAGAAAACACACGAAAAGGCACGATTTTTTTTAAATTCGAAAAAATGTAAATATTTCAAAAACGGTGACACTTTTACCTGAAAATTTTTTGTTTATCATATATATCATATATATATATATTATTATAACGGCTGCAGAGCGGAACAGTTGAAACTTTTGGTGTGCTAGTTGCGCTCTCCTCAAAGTTTCTCACATTTGTGAAAGCTGAGAAGTAAGTGCATAAATTCTCATTTCACGTACAATACCAAAAGTTGTGATTTTCAGATTTAATAAATTTAAATTATTGAGTGAATTTAATATTATTAATAAAATAAATAAAATGCAATGTGTAAAAGAACAGAAAAACGAAAAATATTGTAAAATCGAATATTCAAATGTTTTTTTCATAAAAACTTATTGTCGCAGGTTTGGTCAAAAATGGAACCAGTTCTAAACTAGTTAAAAAGTTCTGCAGAGGGGGCAATTTTTACATTGTAGGACATCGCCATGTAAAGTATTGCGTTGGGATAGATCGAGAACCAGTACCGCCTCTTAATGAGCTAGTTCTGCGCTGGCTCTGAACTACTACGATTTACTGCAGGGATTCAATCATTCTTGCATATACATATGGCTCATTCCATCTCAAATCACCCAGGCCGGGGGAAAGTGAATTTAAGTTTGCGATAAAACTCACAGGGATTGTTCCTTGAACAATTTAAGGAGACACGTATTTTTTATTTTTGCTCAGAAATGCGAATTTTTCGAATGATGAATTTTTTTTTTGAGTACGAACGCTCCTTTTTTCCTCTCTTAATAGCAACTTTTGATGAAATCGTTTAAAACTGCCGCAAAAAAGCAAGGATATTAACGATTTTTTTTTAAATTGCAGATATTGATCTACTGAATCGATCTAGTGAACTAAACATCAGTAATTGTTTATTAATAATTAATTATTGATTATAAACAAAAAAAAAAATTTTTTTTCAAATTGATTTTATTTTTCAAATTGCCACATCTTTTTTTTCTCTCAACCTTTTTTTGTCTATTAGGGAATAGTATAAACTATTTTCAGTACGAGTAGCAATATGCTAAAATTCGTCATTATGATTTTTATTCTGAAAATGCACTTATATGATGCTAGCAGATTTTCGTGCCAGTTGAGGGCACAAAAATTGTTGCCCATTATGACAAAATTTCCTTGCTGTAAATTTTTTGAGGTTGCCCGATCAGAGTCAAAAGTTTTTCCCAATTGGGCTCTAAATTTGACCCAATTGGGGTCCAATTCGCGATTTGCCCAATCTACCGAAGATTTCCCCAACCATTTGCTCAAAGTAAACATGCATACGCAATTAAAACGCAAAAAAAAAAACACATACACACATCAAAATTCCCTACGAAAAAAAATATTTTTTAATTTTTTTCTTGAAAAATTTTCCACATACAAATTTTTTGATTAAAAAAAATTAGTTTTTCAAAATATGCAAAATTGCGCAATATTTAAGTATAATGTTATGGGGTGCACTCTACAATAATTTGAGTTATGAATTTTTTTTTACACCGAAGTTCAGTAAAATGAGTACATTACAAATTAAAAAAGCGTTGTAAAAAAAATAAGATTTTGTTTCGAATTTTTTTGAGTACGCAATTTTGTAGCCCATTAAATTTGAGTATAATAAAGTGCAAGTGTTAAGCTACTGCAAAATTGCGTTGATTTTTAATATTGTTTATGCTCACGGCTTCTTGCACTATTTCCTTATCGATGAAAATGCCTAAAACCGTTTTCAAAGAAAATTAAAAAAAAAATTCACGGCAGTTTTGCAATCGCTTAAAACTTCCACTTTATTATACTAAAATTTAATGGGCTATAAAACTGCATATTCAAAAGAAATTCTAAAAAAGTTTAAACAATTTGTAAATTGGTAATGTACTCATTTTACTGAACTTCGGTGTAAAAAAAGTTAAAGAAATAGAGAAAGATATAACTTATAACAAATCGAATAAGGTGTAAAGTGAAGGGGAATATAATGTATGGTGAAGTGGCTGCTTTAAGGAGAATAGGAGTGATAAATGTACGCTAATTTCCGAATTTTACAAAAAAGGCATATTTCGAACCGAATTTCTAAATAAATTAGTGGCCATATATTACAAAAATAGATGTTAAAATAATGTGTAAACCCTTGACTACAAGTGTGTGCGGGTCACCCCTTTGGACGCAATAACCCGAAATAATTGGCCCACTTACTAAACATGCCCGAAAAATAGATAAACAAGCATAAAATGTTTTATTTCCGGTTCTAATGAACTTATCGAAATACATCTTTCGCAAAAGATTAATGATTTTTTACGGTCTTTAATTTACTGTCATTCGGGCGGTACGTTTGGGTAGTAGCAACTGAGATCTGGTGGGTAAGTACCACAATGGAGCAAATGAGGTCAATGAGCTTCCGTAGAAAAAACCCCCTCCTCGAGGCAAAAATATGTGTGTATCACACTTTAAAATCCGACTATAAATGCCGAAGATATGAAGAAAAATGTAATTGGACTGGGGATGTCCAAAAAAAAAATATTTTATTTCTAAATGCTTTTCAATAACACATCATATGAGGGAGTGTACGGCGAACTTTTCTTCTTTTGCCTGTAAGGCGAGACGCTCTAATGTTCGCGTACGACGCACAGTGTTTCGACTATATGGACTCCATATTATGGAGGCAGGTGGAAATAATAGTAAACCTGCACCAATTTCACTGAAACTCGAAATGCGCTCTAGTTTTACTTAGAAATAGGGAATTATGAAATTTGGTAAAGATGGAATAATTGCCACGCCTTCTACTCTCGTGGGCGGAAACATTAAATTTCATCCGATTTCGATAAAATTTAGTTTGTGCTCTCTCTTTTATTAGAAAAACCTAAATATACAATATGGGGAAGATGAGATCAATATAACGTCCAAGACTCACAAAAAATGTGGGCCCAGTCGTTAAATGTGATGGAATTTTGTTTAATTTTTTTCCTGCTTTTCACTCTCAGAAAACAAAGGTTATACCATNATTTCCAAATTTTTGTTGACTTTATTTCGCTTTTGAAAAGGTAATAATGTCAATTGACCTTATTACTTGTCACCAGGCGAAACACTGTGCGACGTGTAGATCTCGAACAATAACGCGCTCAATGCAGTGGCAAGGGGAAAGANATACCATAAAATAACTTAGGTGTAAATACTCGCTTTTTTCCCAACGTCTGTTGAGATTTTCCCATTGTTCGAAAAATTCTTTTCGCGAAACTATGCAAAAAGAATCTGAAAATCAAAACTTAAGAAAATCAAAAATTACATATAATTGCACAGTCGCGCGCAAAGATCAAATTATATATTCTAAAACTACATACAATNTTTTCACAGTATCTCGGAGGTCGTGTTTTTGGCGCGTATTTTCAACTGTGTGTTCACCAATAACATGAATAACTATTTTTAGCCAGCTGAAACTGTAATTAGAAAATAGTTTTTGTCCTGTTATCAATTCGACTTTTCNACCTGACGGACCGGTACTCACACTGTTTTTTACTAATATGTAATCTTCAGCATCTAAATTTCAAACTAAGTGGGTAAGAAAGTAGGAAAGTACCAAATAAATGATAAATGTGTTCAACTGAATATTCCACGATATTTAAATAATTGATAACAGTTAAAAAAGAAACATTTTCTTTAATGGGTTAATCGCAAAAGGCAACTTAACTGATTACTCGGTATCGCGCCGATTCCCGTATTTCTTTGGAAATGTATATTTCGAGTAAATAATGTGAAATTTGATATTTGTGACTTACTTTTCCCTCTCTACATCCAACCGGTTTTTTTTATCAACTGTNAGTTTTATTGTGGCGAAAATAACTATGTGTGGATTAGGACTACTGGTGAAGCTACATAAAAATAAAACGCGCCAATAACTTTACCTCTGAGGTGGTGTGGAAAAAAGTTTTGAGTAGCTTCTCCCTTGCCGCTGCATTGAGCGCGTTGTTGGTCGAGATCTACACGTCGGACGTGAACATGTAAACNCATATAGGCGAAAGGTGACAGGTAATAAGGTCAATGGAAATAAGGTCAATTGACTTTATTTCCCACCCTGGTGCGAAATAAAGTTAATTGACATTATTATCTTTTTAAAAACTAAATAAAATCCATTGACATTATTTCTCTTTAAAACATTAAATTTTTTTAGCTTCGCGGCGGCCCGCGTCAGCGCGCCACACCGCGCGACAGGCGCGCACACTACGTCACGCTACGCCACGGCCCCCCGGCCCCCCCTTCCCCGTCTCCCGCCATGCTGTAACGTAGGANGGTCGAGATCTACACGTCGGACGTGAACATGTAAACAATGCGTTTATTGGAAATTTTGTCCTCTACAACTTTGCCATTTAAATGTGCCACTTATTTCAAATAGAAATTGCTTAAAATTCGAAAAAACCGCGANATGCTACCTTATATAATGACAGGTAATAAGTCCCAGATGGTTTCTAAAATTACAAATTAGTTGTTGTGCAAATTGCAGACNTTATTAGCAATAAATAATTGTTTAAAAAATGATAGGCACATGAAAATTGTAGGGAATCGAATTCTCTACAAATTTGTTTACCTTTTTCGCGAGAAATGCAAAATTCGCGCGCAAATCGCAAATTTCAAAGAACTCGCATTTTGTAATAGCATGATAGCCCAGAAAAAAACATTTTTTTTTTAAAACGGCTAAAAACGGCGGGTTAAGTAAAATAAAATCAGTTCATTACATCTTTATTTATCCATTTCCGTTTGTTTGCCGAAAGTTTAAAAAACTGTAAAGCTTACATAAAATCATAAATGGNCATAACTAAGGATAGTTGCCAGCCCTAATTGGAAGATGTCTGCTGTGTTTCGGGGCAACAACTTGTCTACAGTAAAAAAGCATATAACTTGTGTTTCAAACNTTTTTTTTTTTTTGCAAACAAATGATAAAAATTCACTTTTTTAAATTGTGATATAAGTTCTCACTTATGGTTTTGTTTTCCATTTAAAATTTTCCTTAAACTTTACAAAAAAAATGCACTTGAATNATCAATAATTGTTTATACCCGCATTTTGGCACATTGGCTCGTTGAATGTGTTATCTAATAAATAGTGTCGTCATTCTCCTTAGCTGGTTTTAAATGATGTCACAAATTGCTGGCGGAGACATGAATACAGTGTAAGAAATTTCTTTTTCTATAATTGTTTCCTTATAGTTATAGTTATATAGTTATAGTTATAAAAGTTGGTTTCNAATTCACTTTTTTAAATTGTGATATAAGTTCTCACTTATGGTTTTGTTTTCCATTTAAAATTTTCCTTAAACTTTACAAAAAAAATGCACTTGAATCTTACAAAATAAACCGGTTGCGCAAACAACGTGTCAATAACGTTTTGAAAGTGTATCTTTGGTTGTTTATTGCTGTCTAACGGTGTTTTTTATTTTACAAAAACTAAGAAAATTTTCTGTTATTTTGGAGTATTCCCTACAGAATGGCAACAAAAAATAATGTAAAACTCACTTTCGAAATTGGACTTTCGCGCAGCCAAATGGATCATTTGACCGAATGTGCACCGTAGGAAGTCTCGTTGGTGTCGAAGCTTTCGTCGAGGCGGAGGTTGTGGTTCCGATCGGCACATTTTTTTAGAAACTTCGTAGCCCGGCTTTGGGGGTGTTGAAGTTGAAGAATTTTGTTTTGCTTTTATAATTAACTCCAGAGAAAGGGGGTCGCCCCCCGGCAGAAAACTCCTGTACCCAGATAAAGCTTAGTAGCTCGGTAGATCGTCCGGTATCCGAACTATTTCGCTCGAGAAGAGGCCTTTAAATATTAGGTGGCCAACTGTCCCCCTTTAGGAAGGACAGTCCTCCTTTTTTAAGGCTTACCCTCCTTTATAAAGTGTCGTCCCAAAGGTCCTCCTTTTTGAAATTTGTCCTTTTTATATTTGTATTTGAAGTTATATTATTTATCGTGTATACATACTATCCACTAGAACCTTTCTAATCGTGCTTGTAGAGTCGCCATTGTGTTAATTTTCAAGTTTTAAAATTTTCAAGTATGCAAATATAGAGCATCAAAAACACTTTTAAATTCAAAAAACCGAATTGAAAAATATTGATTTAAAAAAAAAAAACGAGAAAGATTCGAAAAATAAATTGTCAGCCGTTTTTCTCTAAATCCACACTTTGCCATAAAATTTTCACATGCTCGTAACTTAGCGATTTTTTTTGTTTGCAAAACAAAAAAATAGGTGTCTCTTTATTTGCCCCCAAAAAAAAATGAAAAATCGTGTTAAAATTGATTTCGAAATTTGAACACTTTCACCCTGCATGAATTGAATAGAATCAGCCCTATGTAAAAAAAAAATTGTAATATGAGAAAGAAGGATCTATAAAAAATAAATGCGGTATTTTACCATGATTCAATAATAGAAAGGTTTTGTAATAAAACAGTCTTCTCGCTCCCACACATAAAATCGGCTCCTTTATTTGTGCAGAATGTTGTTCACTCTACAGTTTCTAGTTATACATATTAGTAGTAAAACCAAAAATTCTTCATACTAAATATTCGTTGGCATCACCTTCGTTTGCGTAATTTTCTGGAACAAGTATAGAATAGCGACCGTTTAGCTATAAAATAACCAAAAGTGCCGATTGATAGAAATTTTTACGCTGATTTCAACGATACCAAATTTGTTTGGCGCAGGTAAAAAACAAAGAAGATATAAGAGGTTTATTTGCTTTGTTTATTTATATTTTTTATTATCACTTAGTTCTTAAAACCCAAAAGTAGGTCATGATAAAATATGTATATCGAATTAAAGATAATCGCGTGTACTTTATAAAAAATATAAATTTCTTTACCATTAATCATGCAGTTTTCTCCAAAAAAGGTTATTTCATAAAAAATTTTGGTTAGAATTTATAAAAAAAAATTTCAATTACGTACTTCAGCTGAAAGATAACTTGATTAATTTTATTTTGAAGTTATTAGTTTTTTAATCGGTAATAAGATAAGAATCGGTAATAAGATATTAATATTAAAAAAAATCTAAAAATTTAACTTTAACCGTCTTTATATTTACTTGCGCTAAATAATTTTGACATGGTTGAAATGAGCGTAAAAAATTCTATTGATCTGCATTTTTCGTTTTTACATAGCTGAACGGTCGGTATTCTAGATTTGTTCCAGGAAATGACGAATAACTTAAATTAAAAATCTATATTTTTTCGTATTGTTTAGTATTTCCATTAAAAAATCAAATATATTGCAAATTCACATAGAATTAATAATACACATTTTACTTCTAATTGTATACTTTGCCCACTTTTCTCCTACCGTTTTCGCTATTATTATTTTACCATGATTCAATAATAGTAAGGTTTTGTAATAAAACAGTATTCTCGCTTCCACACATAAAATCGGCTCCTTTACTTGTGCAGAATGTTGCTCACTCTACAGTTTCTAGTTATATTAGTAGTAAAACCAAAAATTCTTCATACTAAATATTCGTTGGCATCACCTTCGTTTGCGTAATTTTCTGGAACAAGTATAGAATAGCGACCGTTTAGCTATAAAATAACCAAAAGTGCCGATTGATAGAAATTTTTACGCTGATTTCAACGATACCAAATTTGTTTGGCGCAGGTAAAAAACAAAGAAGATATAAGAGGTTTATTTGCTTTGTTTATTTATATTTTTTATTATCACTTAGTTCTTAAAACCCAAAAGTAGGTCATGATAAAATATGTATATCGAATTAAAGATAATCGCGTGTACTTTATAAAAAATATAAATTTCTTTACCATTAATCATGCAGTTTTCTCCAAAAAAGGTTATTTCATAAAAAATTTTGGTTAGAATTTATAAAAAAAAATTTCAATTACGTACTTCAGCTGAAAGATAACTTGATTAATTTTATTTTGAAGTTATTAGTTTTTTAATCGGTAATAAGATAAGAATCGGTAATAAGATATTAATATTAAAAAAAATCTAAAAATTTAACTTTAACCGTCTTTATATTTACTTGCGCTAAATAATTTTGACATGGTTGAAATGAGCGTAAAAAATTCTATTGATCTGCATTTTTCGTTTTTACATAGCTGAACGGTCGGTATTCTAGATTTGTTCCAGGAAATGACGAATAACTTAAATTAAAAATCTATATTTTTTCGTATTGTTTAGTATTTCCATTAAAAAATCAAATATATTGCAAATTCACATAGAATTAATAATACACATTTTACTTCTAATTGTATACTTTGCCCACTTTTCTCCTACCGTTTTCGCTATTATTATTTTACCATGATTCAATAATAGTAAGGTTTTGTAATAAAACAGTATTCTCGCTTCCACACATAAAATCGGCTCCTTTACTTGTGCAGAATGTTGCTCACTCTACAGTTTCTAGTTATATTAGTAGTAAAACCAAAAATTCTTCATACTAAATATTCGTTGGCATCACCTTCGTTTGCGTAATTTTCTGGAACAAGTATAGAATAGCGACCGTTTAGCTATAAAATAACCAAAAGTGCCGATTGATAGAAATTTTTACGCTGATTTCAACGATACCAAATTTGTTTGGCGCAGGTAAAAAACAAAGAAGATATAAGAGGTTTATTTGCTTTGTTTATTTATATTTTTTATTATCACTTAGTTCTTAAAACCCAAAAGTAGGTCATGATAAAATATGTATATCGAATTAAAGATAATCGCGTGTACTTTATAAAAAATATAAATTTCTTTACCATTAATCATGCAGTTTTCTCCAAAAAAGGTTATTTCATAAAAAATTTTGGTTAGAATTTATAAAAAAAAATTTCAATTACGTACTTCAGCTGAAAGATAACTTGATTAATTTTATTTTGAAGTTATTAGTTTTTTAATCGGTAATAAGATAAGAATCGGTAATAAGATATTAATATTAAAAAAAATCTAAAAATTTAACTTTAACCGTCTTTATATTTACTTGCGCTAAATAATTTTGACATGGTTGAAATGAGCGTAAAAAATTCTATTGATCTGCATTTTTCGTTTTTACATAGCTGAACGGTCGGTATTCTAGATTTGTTCCAGGAAATGACGAATAACTTAAATTAAAAATCTATATTTTTTCGTATTGTTTAGTATTTCCATTAAAAAATCAAATATATTGCAAATTCACATAGAATTAATAATACACATTTTACTTCTAATTGTATACTTTGCCCACTTTTCTCCTACCGTTTTCGCTATTATTATTTTACCATGATTCAATAATAGTAAGGTTTTGTAATAAAACAGTATTCTCGCTTCCACACATAAAATCGGCTCCTTTACTTGTGCAGAATGTTGCTCACTCTACAGTTTCTAGTTATATTAGTAGTAAAACCAAAAATTCTTCATACTAAATATTCGTTGGCATCACCTTCGTTTGCGTAATTTTCTGGAACAAGTATAGAATAGCGACCGTTTAGCTATAAAATAACCAAAAGTGCCGATTGATAGAAATTTTTACGCTGATTTCAACGATACCAAATTTGTTTGGCGCAGGTAAAAAACAAAGAAGATATAAGAGGTTTATTTGCTTTGTTTATTTATATTTTTTATTATCACTTAGTTCTTAAAACCCAAAAGTAGGTCATGATAAAATATGTATATCGAATTAAAGATAATCGCGTGTACTTTATAAAAAATATAAATTTCTTTACCATTAATCATGCAGTTTTCTCCAAAAAAGGTTATTTCATAAAAAATTTTGGTTAGAATTTATAAAAAAAAATTTCAATTACGTACTTCAGCTGAAAGATAACTTGATTAATTTTATTTTGAAGTTATTAGTTTTTTAATCGGTAATAAGATAAGAATCGGTAATAAGATATTAATATTAAAAAAAATCTAAAAATTTAACTTTAACCGTCTTTATATTTACTTGCGCTAAATAATTTTGACATGGTTGAAATGAGCGTAAAAAATTCTATTGATCTGCATTTTTCGTTTTTACATAGCTGAACGGTCGGTATTCTAGATTTGTTCCAGGAAATGACGAATAACTTAAATTAAAAATCTATATTTTTTCGTATTGTTTAGTATTTCCATTAAAAAATCAAATATATTGCAAATTCACATAGAATTAATAATACACATTTTACTTCTAATTGTATACTTTGCCCACTTTTCTCCTACCGTTTTCGCTATTATTATTTTACCATGATTCAATAATAGTAAGGTTTTGTAATAAAACAGTATTCTCGCTTCCACACATAAAATCGGCTCCTTTACTTGTGCAGAATGTTGCTCACTCTACAGTTTCTAGTTATATTAGTAGTAAAACCAAAAATTCTTCATACTAAATATTCGTTGGCATCACCTTCGTTTGCGTAATTTTCTGGAACAAGTATAGAATAGCGACCGTTTAGCTATAAAATAACCAAAAGTGCCGATTGATAGAAATTTTTACGCTGATTTCAACGATACCAAATTTGTTTGGCGCAGGTAAAAAACAAAGAAGATATAAGAGGTTTATTTGCTTTGTTTATTTATATTTTTTATTATCACTTAGTTCTTAAAACCCAAAAGTAGGTCATGATAAAATATGTATATCGAATTAAAGATAATCGCGTGTACTTTATAAAAAATATAAATTTCTTTACCATTAATCATGCAGTTTTCTCCAAAAAAGGTTATTTCATAAAAAATTTTGGTTAGAATTTATAAAAAAAAATTTCAATTACGTACTTCAGCTGAAAGATAACTTGATTAATTTTATTTTGAAGTTATTAGTTTTTTAATCGGTAATAAGATAAGAATCGGTAATAAGATATTAATATTAAAAAAAATCTAAAAATTTAACTTTAACCGTCTTTATATTTACTTGCGCTAAATAATTTTGACATGGTTGAAATGAGCGTAAAAAATTCTATTGATCTGCATTTTTCGTTTTTACATAGCTGAACGGTCGGTATTCTAGATTTGTTCCAGGAAATGACGAATAACTTAAATTAAAAATCTATATTTTTTCGTATTGTTTAGTATTTCCATTAAAAAATCAAATATATTGCAAATTCACATAGAATTAATAATACACATTTTACTTCTAATTGTATACTTTGCCCACTTTTCTCCTACCGTTTTCGCTATTATTATTTTACCATGATTCAATAATAGTAAGGTTTTGTAATAAAACAGTATTCTCGCTTCCACACATAAAATCGGCTCCTTTACTTGTGCAGAATGTTGCTCACTCTACAGTTTCTAGTTATATTAGTAGTAAAACCAAAAATTCTTCATACTAAATATTCGTTGGCATCACCTTCGTTTGCGTAATTTTCTGGAACAAGTATAGAATAGCGACCGTTTAGCTATAAAATAACCAAAAGTGCCGATTGATAGAAATTTTTACGCTGATTTCAACGATACCAAATTTGTTTGGCGCAGGTAAAAAACAAAGAAGATATAAGAGGTTTATTTGCTTTGTTTATTTATATTTTTTATTATCACTTAGTTCTTAAAACCCAAAAGTAGGTCATGATAAAATATGTATATCGAATTAAAGATAATCGCGTGTACTTTATAAAAAATATAAATTTCTTTACCATTAATCATGCAGTTTTCTCCAAAAAAGGTTATTTCATAAAAAATTTTGGTTAGAATTTATAAAAAAAAATTTCAATTACGTACTTCAGCTGAAAGATAACTTGATTAATTTTATTTTGAAGTTATTAGTTTTTTAATCGGTAATAAGATAAGAATCGGTAATAAGATATTAATATTAAAAAAAATCTAAAAATTTAACTTTAACCGTCTTTATATTTACTTGCGCTAAATAATTTTGACATGGTTGAAATGAGCGTAAAAAATTCTATTGATCTGCATTTTTCGTTTTTACATAGCTGAACGGTCGGTATTCTAGATTTGTTCCAGGAAATGACGAATAACTTAAATTAAAAATCTATATTTTTTCGTATTGTTTAGTATTTCCATTAAAAAATCAAATATATTGCAAATTCACATAGAATTAATAATACACATTTTACTTCTAATTGTATACTTTGCCCACTTTTCTCCTACCGTTTTCGCTATTATTATTTTACCATGATTCAATAATAGTAAGGTTTTGTAATAAAACAGTATTCTCGCTTCCACACATAAAATCGGCTCCTTTACTTGTGCAGAATGTTGCTCACTCTACAGTTTCTAGTTATATTAGTAGTAAAACCAAAAATTCTTCATACTAAATATTCGTTGGCATCACCTTCGTTTGCGTAATTTTCTGGAACAAGTATAGAATAGCGACCGTTTAGCTATAAAATAACCAAAAGTGCCGATTGATAGAAATTTTTACGCTGATTTCAACGATACCAAATTTGTTTGGCGCAGGTAAAAAACAAAGAAGATATAAGAGGTTTATTTGCTTTGTTTATTTATATTTTTTATTATCACTTAGTTCTTAAAACCCAAAAGTAGGTCATGATAAAATATGTATATCGAATTAAAGATAATCGCGTGTACTTTATAAAAAATATAAATTTCTTTACCATTAATCATGCAGTTTTCTCCAAAAAAGGTTATTTCATAAAAAATTTTGGTTAGAATTTATAAAAAAAAATTTCAATTACGTACTTCAGCTGAAAGATAACTTGATTAATTTTATTTTGAAGTTATTAGTTTTTTAATCGGTAATAAGATAAGAATCGGTAATAAGATATTAATATTAAAAAAAATCTAAAAATTTAACTTTAACCGTCTTTATATTTACTTGCGCTAAATAATTTTGACATGGTTGAAATGAGCGTAAAAAATTCTATTGATCTGCATTTTTCGTTTTTACATAGCTGAACGGTCGGTATTCTAGATTTGTTCCAGGAAATGACGAATAACTTAAATTAAAAATCTATATTTTTTCGTATTGTTTAGTATTTCCATTAAAAAATCAAATATATTGCAAATTCACATAGAATTAATAATACACATTTTACTTCTAATTGTATACTTTGCCCACTTTTCTCCTACCGTTTTCGCTATTATTATTTTACCATGATTCAATAATAGTAAGGTTTTGTAATAAAACAGTATTCTCGCTTCCACACATAAAATCGGCTCCTTTACTTGTGCAGAATGTTGCTCACTCTACAGTTTCTAGTTATATTAGTAGTAAAACCAAAAATTCTTCATACTAAATATTCGTTGGCATCACCTTCGTTTGCGTAATTTTCTGGAACAAGTATAGAATAGCGACCGTTTAGCTATAAAATAACCAAAAGTGCCGATTGATAGAAATTTTTACGCTGATTTCAACGATACCAAATTTGTTTGGCGCAGGTAAAAAACAAAGAAGATATAAGAGGTTTATTTGCTTTGTTTATTTATATTTTTTATTATCACTTAGTTCTTAAAACCCAAAAGTAGGTCATGATAAAATATGTATATCGAATTAAAGATAATCGCGTGTACTTTATAAAAAATATAAATTTCTTTACCATTAATCATGCAGTTTTCTCCAAAAAAGGTTATTTCATAAAAAATTTTGGTTAGAATTTATAAAAAAAAATTTCAATTACGTACTTCAGCTGAAAGATAACTTGATTAATTTTATTTTGAAGTTATTAGTTTTTTAATCGGTAATAAGATAAGAATCGGTAATAAGATATTAATATTAAAAAAAATCTAAAAATTTAACTTTAACCGTCTTTATATTTACTTGCGCTAAATAATTTTGACATGGTTGAAATGAGCGTAAAAAATTCTATTGATCTGCATTTTTCGTTTTTACATAGCTGAACGGTCGGTATTCTAGATTTGTTCCAGGAAATGACGAATAACTTAAATTAAAAATCTATATTTTTTCGTATTGTTTAGTATTTCCATTAAAAAATCAAATATATTGCAAATTCACATAGAATTAATAATACACATTTTACTTCTAATTGTATACTTTGCCCACTTTTCTCCTACCGTTTTCGCTATTATTATTTTACCATGATTCAATAATAGTAAGGTTTTGTAATAAAACAGTATTCTCGCTTCCACACATAAAATCGGCTCCTTTACTTGTGCAGAATGTTGCTCACTCTACAGTTTCTAGTTATATTAGTAGTAAAACCAAAAATTCTTCATACTAAATATTCGTTGGCATCACCTTCGTTTGCGTAATTTTCTGGAACAAGTATAGAATAGCGACCGTTTAGCTATAAAATAACCAAAAGTGCCGATTGATAGAAATTTTTACGCTGATTTCAACGATACCAAATTTGTTTGGCGCAGGTAATATA
>NW_016157099.1:876599-881377 GCF_001687245.7 Rhagoletis zephyria
AAAAAAAAAAAACGAGAAAGATTCGAAAAATAAATTGTCAGCCGTTTTTCTCTAAATCCACACTTTGCCATAAAATTTTCACATGCTCGTAACTTAGCGATTTTTTTTGTTTGCAAAACAAAAAAATAGGTGTCTCTTTATTTGCCCCCAAAAAAAAATGAAAAATCGTGTTAAAATTGATTTCGAAATTTGAACACTTTCACCCTGCATGAATTGAATAGAATCAGCCCTATGTAAAAAAAAAATTGTAATATGAGAAAGAAGGATCTATAAAAAATAAATGCGGTATTTNTTAAAGGTAATAACTTGAACTTTCTAAATAATATTAATTTCTTTACCATTTAATGAAAAAATAACATTTGTTCGTTTTTTAGTGGTTTTGGTTTAAAAATACAAAAAGCTATAAACTATGTGCATCAGCTGAAAGACAAATCAATTATCTTGGTGGTGACGTCATTAATTTTTTGATGGGCNACCTTCGTTTGCGTAATTTTCTGGAACAAGTATAGAATAGCGACCGTTTAGCTATAAAATAACCAAAAGTGCCGATTGATAGAAATTTTTACGCTGATTTCAACGATACCAAATTTGTTTGGCGCAGGTAAAAAACAAAGAAGATATAAGAGGTTTATTTGCTTTGTTTATTTATATTTTTTATTATCACTTAGTTCTTAAAACCCAAAAGTAGGTCATGATAAAATATGTATATCGAATTAAAGATAATCGCGTGTACTTTATAAAANGATATTAATATTTAAAAAATCTAAAAACTGAATTTTAACCTTCTAGAACGCCTTCATTTTTCACTTGCGCCAAGTAATTTTGGCATGGTTGAAATGCACATAAAAAGTTCTATTGATCTCNCTTAAAACCCAAAAGTAGGTCATGATAAAATATGTATATCGAATTAAAGATAATCGCGTGTACTTTATAAAAAATATAAATTTCTTTACCATTAATCATGCAGTTTTCTCCAAAAAAGGTTATTTCATAAAAAATTTTGGTTAGAATTTATAAAAAAAAATTTCAATTACGTACTTCAGCTGAAAGATAACTTGATTAATTTTATTTTGAAGTTATTAGTTTTTTAATCGGTAATAAGATAAGAATCGGTAATAAGATATTAATATTNATCTAGATAAAGGAGTGTCAGATTTCAGCTGTCACAAATTACATAACCTTTTGTTATTGAATCATGGTATTTCACTAAAAAGTTCATTGCACCCATGAAAAAAGAAGGTANTAATTTTGACATGGTTGAAATGAGCGTAAAAAATTCTATTGATCTGCATTTTTCGTTTTTACATAGCTGAACGGTCGGTATTCTAGATTTGTTCCAGGAAATGACGAATAACTTAAATTAAAAATCTATATTTTTTCGTATTGTTTAGTATTTCCATTAAAAANTTGCACCCATGAAAAAAGAAGGTAGTTCCATTTAATGACATTCGGTGTTGTTGTTAACCATTTGACTTTTAATAAAAATATGACATTTCATCAAATTCATGCTACCTGATCACTAGAAGAAATATTTTTTTTAAAGCAGAAGATTTTATCAGTACATTCAAAGGAGAAGGAATATGATGGACTTGAAAATTATGCCANTAGCTGAACGGTCGGTATTCTAGATTTGTTCCAGGAAATGACGAATAACTTAAATTAAAAATCTATATTTTTTCGTATTGTTTAGTATTTCCATTAAAAAATCAAATATATTGCAAATTCACATAGAATTAATAATACACATTTTACTTCTAATTGTATACTTTGCCCACTTTTCTCCTACCGTTTTCGCTATTATTATTTTACCATGATTCAATAATAGTNCACAAGCTCTTGGCTCAAGCCTTATCCATTCGTCCTGAAATATACTAACCAGAAATGTGATTGCTTTATAAAAAAGAGAAGCATTTTGAAATATGAGTTTATTTTACTCTCTAGAACATAATTTATGCAACCTCACATAGGCAGTTTTGCATTTTGTTGATACGCGGTTTTGTACTTTATGCGACGATATGTTTATTGTTTATCGGAGGGCGGTCTGTTCAAGCCGACTTCAAGTTTTTTGTATACATTAGAAACTTTAAGTTCAAAATTTGTGAAAGCTAATTTTTTGCAAAATCTGATGAGAAATTTAAAAGTGAATTTGCACCTAAATATAAAAAGGTTTTAAGTATTTGGGAAGAACATTCTTTAGAATTAGAGTTTTAGATCGCAAGATTGCATTCAAAATAAGAAAACGAAAAAATAACAGCATAATGCGCGCGTGGTTTTTATTATAAAATAAAAAGAACAATTACGATGAAGTCTTCTTTAAGAGTCTATATTTTATATATTTTTAATAAAAATAATGCGAGCTACGTAAGTAAAAATAATCACCAAGTACTGATGATGGTTTTTGATTTGAAATATTATTACATTGGTATAAATATTGGAAGGAAAATGCTCCGATTTATTGTTTTAATATTACCAAAGTGGCAATGCCGATGATAATACTCACAATTTATGAAACTTCAAAAAATTGTATTATCCGTCAAAAGTTGTTTATTGAAACTACCTTCTTTTTTGTATCATGATTGCACCTATGTGATGCTACATATTACAGTAAAACGAGAATTAAAAGGCATGCCTCGGGCTATTACCGTTTCGATTCTAATAATGTATTTTAAGGCATCATATCGTCCCCTCAATATAACAATAGCGTATGTGCTCATACGCCATTATTTGTTTATTGCATATTTAGAATCTCCATCATTGATTCTATGTCTGGTCAAAATTTCGTCAAATTCTACTTCCACAAAGTGGGTCAAAATGTCATTGGAAAAAATGGTGTATAATTTCTTGTTCAAAAATTTCCTTCAAACAAAAAAAAAACAAAAACTTTAAACTCGATTTTCTCAAAACCCAAAAAAAATTATACGCTATTGTTATATTGAGGGGACGATATATAGTTTGTTATTGTTCCAATGAATAATATAATTTTTTAACGATATTTCATTGTGTCCTCCTTTCCATTGTAAAAAAGTTGGCCACCTTATTAAATAGCATGGCTAGCCACGGGTCATATGGTCATATGACAACTTGGTCCGTCGTTTTATGAAGTACTAGAGTGCCAGTTACTGTCGAAATTCGACAGTTTTTCTAGTTTTAGAAGCCTTGGAGAGGTTTGCTAACTTAACACGTAGCAAAACTTATACGGTACAAATTAACTAATCGGAAAATCTTCTGTTGGTCTTTGGAGGACCTCGGCAGGACTTGGAATTGACCCGATACATTCAAGTTTATCGATAAATTTCAATGATTTGATACATATCAATAGTTCTATGAATTTCAAGAACACTAAAATTCGATAACTCAACAAAATTCGTTAACTCGACCAATTTCGATAAATGTGAAATTTGATGGCTCGATAAATTTCGATAACTCAAAAATGTAAAAACTTTGGATACCTTTATAAATTTTTACTTTTGACATCTCCACATTTTTCGAAAGCTATCGAAAAATTTTGCTATCTCATTACACTCTGTTAGCACGATAAAATTCGATAAGCAGTGATAAATCGATAAGCTTATATAATCTTGAAATTTCGATAAATCGATGTATATTGAAAATTCCATAAACTTCGCTTCGTTGAACCAACCAATTTCAGTAGATCAATAATTATCGATAACTCTGTAAGTTGAAAGAACTCCATGCATTACGTCTGGTGGCAATTTTTTAGTCTTCTGGCAAGTGTATGAAGGGTAATCTAGCCCGCACTTTAAACATCTAAGACGTTTTTTACAATATTGTTTGGTATGTCCGAAATTCTGGCATCGATGACATTGAACAAGATCATTAAATTTACGAGGAGGCTCAATCTTCACTACTGAATAGCACAGTTTTTATAAGCTTTTATTTAACTTGGTCATCCCGCGCAAATCGTGGAAATTTCCAATCGATTTTAAACTAACTTCCCGACAAGTTAGAGATTTGAAATTTTCAGCATAGTTCCAATCACGATGACAATGCAATTTAAAATATAAATGAATTCCCTATTTGGTCCAGGGATCTTGATTCAAAGTCGGTCAAAAATTAGTAAAATTTATGGCTAACAGAGCGTAATTTGCCAAAGAACGTAAAACCAGAGCAAAGCTATTTATGGCAAATTCTAGATATCAACCTAGTCTAGATATGAACCTCGTTGTAGGCATCATATCAAGGAGATACAATTAAAAGACTCGAGAAGTTTACCCGCCAGAAGAACTTTAATATTGCGCCTAAATATATGCCATGCTACAGCGGAAGTGGACGACACGCCATTTCTTTAAATGAAATTAACTGCTGCTATATGTACATATGTATGTTTATACAAAACGTAAGCAAACAACATTTTGCTTGCATAGTCTTCTGTTCTCTTTCATTGCAAGTTGAATTATTTTAATATCTATTGCAAAATTTTGTACATAAAATAAAATAAAACTATTTAATATACAATACAACGCTTTTATAAATGGACTAAAAATTAGAAAATAAAGTAATGTAAAAAAATTATTTTTTTAAAAATAAGCTTTTATTTAACATGTTTAATCAAAGGAATAAAATAAAGTAGTGAAACAAAAGACTTTTAGCAAGAAAATTTTGTCAAAACTGCACTAAAATGAATAAAATAAAATAAGTTAAGGTCTCGTTAAAGTTACTAAAAGCCATTTAGTGAAAGGAGTTATTCAAACTCTAATGAAAATTACTAACAATTTGTACTAATTTACTTCGTTTTTAGCACGATAAAATTCGATAAC
>NW_016157099.1:882098-923646 GCF_001687245.7 Rhagoletis zephyria
ACCTCGATATATTTCGTTAAGTCTATAAATAATGATCATTCAATAAATATCGATAACTTGATACATTTCTTTAACTTGACAAATTTCGTTAATCCCACATGTTTTTATAGCTCGATAACTATCCGTAAATTTGGACAACTTAGTTTCTGTGTCTATAAATTTCGACAACTCAGTAAACATTGATCGGTTTGAATAATTCGATACGGTGCGATAACTTAATAAGCATGGATAAATTTCGATAATTATAAACTTCGATTGAATTTTGCTGATTTTATTTCGATTCCTATCGGAAAATTTCAGCTCTGTTAACCTAATTCTTATGTATTTCTCATTGTCTCCATTTTCGCCTTTATCTCAATTTTCGACTTTATCTTCACTTTTGCCTTTTTTTGTCTTCATCGTTATCACTTGTTTCTTCATCTTCATATTTATCTTTATTTCAAAGTTTAATTTCAAATACGAAGTAAAACCAAATGCGAAACCGCTTAAATTGAATAGGTTGCAAAAACAACCATACACAAATATGGAAATTTTTAAACGACGATTTTCAACCAATTTCGAAACTATAAAAACTCCAGTGATAAATCGATAAGCTTATATAATCTTGAAATTTCGATAAATCGATATATATTGAAAATTCCATAAACTTCGCTTCGTTGAACCAACCAATTTCAGTAGATCAATAATTATCGATAACTCTGTAAGTTGAAAGAACTCCATGCATTACGTCACCTCGATATATTTCGTTAAGTCTATAAATAATGATCATTCAATAAATATCGATAACTTGATACATTTCTTTAACTTGACAAATTTCGTTAATCCCACATGTTTTTATAGCTCGATAACTATCCGTAAATTTGGACAACTTAGTTTCTGTGTCTATAAATTTCGACAACTCAGTAAACATTGATCGGTTTGAATAATTCGATACGGTGCGATAACTTAATAAGCATGGATAAATTTCGATAATTATAAACTTCGATGATTCGATTTTATTTCGATTCCTATCGGAAAATTTCAGCTCTGTTAACCTAATTCTTATGTATTTCTCATTGTCTCCATTTTCGCCTTTGTCTCAATTTTCGACTTTATCTTCACTTTTGCCTTTTTTTGTCTTCATCGTTATCACTTGTTTCTTCATCTTCATATTTATCTTCATTTCAAAGTTTAATTTCAAATACGAAGTAAAACCAAATGCGAAACCGCTTAAATTGAATAGGTTGCAAAAACAACCATACACAAATATGGAAATTTTTAAACGACGATTTTCAACCAATTTCGAAACAATAAAAACTCTCGTCATCTACAGAAAATTACTTTTCCAACGGTGTTTTTGGATTTGAAATCGGTAACTTTACCTTGGTCTTCATCTTTGTTTTTATCTTTCACAACTTTGCTTATATCCTCTTCTTTTTCTTCTCACGTAGATGAGATGAGGTGCGATGACGTGATAAGATGTGACGTGATGTGATAGGATGTCATGTCATGTGTTGTCATACCCTGTGATGTCATGTCATATGTTGTCATACCATACGATGTCATATCATGTGATGTCAAGTCATGTGATGTCATGCCATATAATGTGATGTCACGTGATATCGTGTGATGTGATATCATATTATGTGATGTAATATCATGTTATGTCTCTTTATATCATGTGATAAAATGTGGTGTGATGTCATGTAATGTGATCACATTCCATGTTCCGATTAGTATATCGTAAACCCTGTTGGTAACTGTGTCGATAAAAATACCGATAACAATATCCATAAACATATAGAAAAATACAACGATTGTAAGATCGATTAATTCATCGATAAATATAACAATCATCAGTATCGATTATTGTACATATCGTTAAAAATATAAATGACTAAATCGATAACAAAATCAATTATTTAATCGATTATTATACCTATAACAATATCCATTATTGTATCGATAACAATATCGATTATTATTATTGATTATTATATCGATTACAATAGCGGTTATTTAATCAATAACAGTATCGATAACAATATAGATTATTTTATCGATAGCAATATCGATTATTATATCGATAAAAATATCGAGTTTTATATCGATAACAATATCGATCTTCACCTCATCCTTTTCTTCATATTTATCTTTATTTTTGCATATTCCTCTCACCTTTACCTTAAAGTGTTTAAATTTACTTTGATCGTCGTTTTTGCCTGAACCTCTAGGCATCTTTGTTTTTGTTTTTATTCTCAAACCGTTAAACCGCTGAGTACCATTTCCATGTGCATTATTCCCCTCGAATTTGACGATTTACTCCCAACCAACTGCCGCTAAAGAAGTTTCACTTCATAAATTCAAGAAATGTTCTTACCATTTCAGTTACCCTAATTCTTATGTATCGGTCATTGTCTCCATTTTCGACTTTATCTTCACTTTTGCCTTCTTTTTTTTGACTTCATCGTTATCATTTATTTCTTCATCTTCATATTTATCTTTATTTCAAAGCTTAATTTCAAATGTGTAGTGAAGCAACCGGCGAAACATGTCAAATTGAACATGTTGCAACATGTATACACAATTCGAAAATGTTTAAACGACGGTTTTGGCCGTAATTTTCAACCAATTGTGAAACCATAAAAACTCTGCTCAACTACGGAAAAATGCCTTTGCAATGGTGTTCTTGGTTTTGAAATCGGTTCGGTAGAATCGCCAAACGAACGGAGACAAAATTTATGTTAGCGTATTAATATATAGATAAGAGGTGTGGGCACGGGTTTGGGCGAGAATAATGTGCAAATAACTTTTGGTGATAAATCGCCGCTCGAATTAACCAAACTATTGTTAATCTCTTGATTTATCTTGAAATCTTGATTTATCCAATAAATTTAATTTTTTATCGAACAACCCGGTTTTTTTCATTCCATACAAGTCTTGAACTCTTAATACAAGTTTTGAGTTTTTCAAGACATTTCCTATTTAAGAGAAACCCCTAAATAGTTTTAAAATTATATCCTTGGTTTTTTGGTGATGAGCAGTATATCATATTTGATTGCAATAAATAAATGTTGGCGTTGAAACGTTTTCTACGTGTTTGGCCGAGCTTCTCCAATTTGGGTTCTGATCCTTGATGTTGTGACACAAATGGAGATCTCTACACTTTTACTCCACGTTCGATGACGCTTTTTTATGGCAGAAGTACACTCGGTGGTTTGCCATTGTCCGCTGGGAAGCGACCGCTATTTGAAAAATCTTTTTTTGATGTTGCTGGGGCCGGAAATTGAACCATGGGCCTCTCGAGTGGCAGTAGTCAGATCTAAGCACCCGGCTACGGCGGCAAGAGCTTTTGATATAAAAAAATATGTTGCAATTATTTTCTTGTGCTCTTTCTAAATAAAAGCTTTACTGTTAATAGTTTTATCGTAATTTTTGGTCGTAACTTCATACAAACATAGCATATCAAGGTTTTTCAAATTACAATTTTTCGAATAACTCGAAACCCGGTGTTGGATAAAAGGCGAATAGTCGAACACCCTAGTGCTTACAACAGAGGATTGAAAAACACAATTTGGTGAGTACAGCCCGTTCACCTCATCAGTGGCGTGTATTTTTGTCTCCTTTCTTATAAAGCGCTTCAAATGTTTGTCGATTTGGCCGTTACAAAAAAACTTCGTCAACTACCTCTTTTTCTTTGTGAAGTTGTCACAGTTCATCATCGCAGGAGCAGCCAAGTTCTTCTTCTGATACTTCTATTGTGTTCGTTTGGTTTTATTGTCCCCTCAAAGATGCCGAGTAGGGGTTTATTTTCAACGTAGCGAAGGCCACACAAACAGGGCCAATCAATTGTTTCTCCACAAGTTTATACGCTTATAAAAAGGATAGGTCGCGAGGTGGCTCTGCTATGCATTTCCTAAATTATCGATAATTTCGATATGTATATTGCTCGAAATGCCACGTTTTGTGTTGAGCACCTAATAAAGACTTTGGCCCCTATTATGAGTTGCATTCGATTTTCGATCTTTGCTGGCTATCGAAGATCGAAGATCGAAAGTGAAATTCGTATTATTATTTTCGTTGAGTATCGAATTTTCTGTCGAACAGAATTTTGCTTTCGTTGGTGTAGCGAAATGTTAAAAAATTTTAAAAATGTATGATTTTGCATTTGTTTTCTTACTTTTTGGCGGCTAGATACTAATTTAAGCAATTTATATTAATTTCAAGCAGTTCTAACGTCGTGAATAGTAAACACAAGCTCGAAAGTCTGGTTTTACATATGAAATAAAATCCCTATACGCTGTTGGCACGATCTCTGGAAACAAAATCATGGAGCTGCTTATAGTTTTAATATATTTTAAATAGATTTGGATCACAAAATTTCTTAAATATATTGTATGTCAAAATATATTCGAAAGACTGAACTTAAACTCCCACGTTTTCTGCTCTTCACCAGTTTTTTAAGCCCTCGTCCTCTGACGAATCGTTCAACCAAAACTCCGTTGTGCTAATTAAATTTTTTTTTACCACGCTTTTTAAACTCACTTTTTATATTTCATTTTAATTAAATTTAAAATTTTAATTTAATTAAAGTACAAAACCGCGTAACGTCATTCTGCAAAACCGCGTAACCGACGTTGGCTGCCAAAAATTGGATTTGCTCACACAAACTATTGGCTTAATCCTTATCCATTCGTCCTGAAATATACTAGCCAGAAATGCGATTGCTTGATAAAAAAGAGAACCATTTTGAAATATGAATGTTTTTACCCTCTAGAAAATAATTTATGCAACCTCACATACGCGGTTTTGCATTATCTTGATACGCGGTTTTGCATTTTGTTGATACGCGGTTTTGTACTTTAAACGACGATATGTACATATGTATAAGCACTCTATTTAGTTTGCTCGATCTGTAAACAAAGCTTCTCAGCGGTGAAAAATATACTATTGTGAACAACTTAAACAAGCGAAATTCACGATAGCGCTATTCTTCATCGAATGAGCGCCATAATACCAAATGAAAATTCGTTCGATTAGCACTTTCGACCACAGCCGAAGATCGAATGCAACTGCCTTAATGATTTATATTTTTTACAAAAACCCAACAATTATTTAAGCGTTCGGACTCATTTTCACCTCTGGACATCAACGAAGGCTTTACCCGGAGTATTTGAATTTCACGAAATATTAATGAATGGGCATAAAGGGACGTGTAAGAATTATACTTTAGACATCCTCAACATCAACTTTCCCCTATGAAAGTGGCGAAAATCTCAATTTAAAAAACTGATACTCGTACGAGTCCCACACGCGTGCCCCGTACAAACAGTTTCATTATTGAAACTTTTGTTGTTAATTAGAGGGACTCCAACCACCATATTAAAAGCATTTGTTAATGTCAGAAAACAATTTCATTTACGTATTTTTTCCTTTATTTGGGCACAAAGCTTCCAAAAATTGAACTTTTATTAAACTTTTAAAACGGTACAAAACATTTAGCCAATTTAATTAATTTTAACCAAAAAGGAGGTCTTAAATAGCTCATGATATTTAAAATTTCTGTTTAAATTTGATTATGCGTTCAACAAGTAAACTCAATTTCCATTAGTAAAATATTAAAAAGTCTACTAAGCTAAATCAGTTAATAAATACAATTGGGGTATTCACAACGGTGTCGTAAGTGTCGTATTGTTGTATGTCGTAAACTTTAAACGCCGAAAAAATATATTAAGGGGGTTCGTAAAGTACCATAAAAGTCATATTAAGCATTTGTGCATATGTGTTAAAAAATAGTTGGTTATGGTTTCAAGTTCTCTAAACATTTATTTAAGCTTTTAAAGTTTACGACATACAACAATACGACACTTACGACACCGTTGTGAATCCCTCAAATGCAGTTAGTGTGGGTTAATCACTTTGGAATGCGAATACAATGACGTATTCAATACACAATAGGACATTGCATTGTTTTGCTCTTATTTTAAGTGTCTAAGCAAATTTATTCAAAAGGATCAATTTCTAAATTGATTGTAGTTTGGAACTGCCGAACTCAATTGTGAGGGTATGTTCTACGTCTATTTAAAACTACATTTTAATTGAAACGAACATATTATAAGCTCACACGAATATCTACAAACATACATATCTTCTTAAATAAGTAACAATTTTACTTATGTACATATATATGTGTTTTTATATACAATTGGGTCTGTGTACATTAAGGCACAAGCCACATTCCTGAAAAGTTGTGCACAAATTTTGTTTCAATATGTAATGTTTAATGTCCTAATACAGCATAAATTATATTTAACAATCTAAATATATGCATACATATGCAGCTTTTGCTTTAATTTGTGTACATTATCATTTCTAATAAGCATGATAGTATACATCCACACATCCGCAACGTGTTCTGTGATAAAGAACAAATCAAGTAAATTTTAGTGTAGCCCATGGTGACTTTCACAATCGTTTAAAACTAAGTCACCTTAAGTAGATATACACTTATACATTAAACCAATCAAATAGATGTCATTGAGAGAAACTCAATAAATGTATAAAGATATTTTGTAAATTTTTTGCGTTTTATAACAAATTTCAGTAAAATTCTTCACGAAATTCGCGATTTGCGCCACGACATAGCCAAGGTACTTATATAGATCATGAGAGTTCGCCGATTGGTGCATTTTGCAACCACAAATCGTGTATGAAATTGTATAAGTTGTCACTAACAGCAACCTGGAAAGAAATTAAAAAAAAAAAATTATTTAGTTATTGTATAAAATTATACTTGTTGGGAGATTAAGTTGAAAACCAAGCTTAATTTTAAATTACCAACTTTAGGTCACAGAGCAATTACTCTGTGTTCGAATGGGTGACACTTTTTTCGCTATTCGGACAATGGTTTTCTCATTATTTTAATTGTAGCGATATATATATCATTTTAAGTACAAAACGGCGTACCAACAAAATGTAGAACCGCGTATCAAGATAATGCCAAACCGCGTATGTGAGGTTGCTTAAATTATTTTCTAGAGAGTAAAAACACTCATATTTCAAAATGGTTCTCTTTTTTCTAAAGCAATCATATTTCTGGCTAGTATATTTCAGGACGAATTGATAAGGATTGAGTCACGAGCTTGTGTGAGAAAATCCAATTTTTGGCAAAAATTTTCAGTTACGCGGTTTTGCAGAAGTACGATATATATCGTCGTTTAAAGTACAAAACCGCGTATCGTCATTCTGCGAATCCGCGTAACTGACATTGGCTGCCAAAACTTGGATATGCTCACACAAACTCTTGGCTGAATCCTTATCCATTCGTCCTGAAATATACCAGCCAGAAATGCGATTGCTTTATAAAAAAGAGGACCATTTTGAAATATGAGTGTTTTTACTCTCTATAAAATAATTTATGCAACCTCACATACGCGGTTTTACATTATCTTGATACGCGGTTTTGCATTTTGTTGATACGCGGTTTTGCATTTTGTTGATACGCGGTATTGTACTTTAAACGACGATATACAAAATTTATATTTAGGCGCATTACTTATGACAACAGTTATGCGATGAATTTCGCCATTGCGTGGGTACAGAACTAGTAATCTCCCTTCAAATGGTTTCTTTCCATGTAAGTATGTATATTTGGTGAAACGAAGTTCATGTGATATATCTTGTTCGATTCAAGATCAAAATATGAGTAAAGCAATGTCTTCTTGCAGTCTTCAAGCCAACAGATTTCAATTTTAAATATCTCGAAATCCATAGCTGACCTAAAGAAAATGATTTGCACCACTAGTTTCGGGGTAATCGAAGTAGGTTTTCCCGTCCGGTAGCCAGAGTTGGGGGTAGGTAGTGCACTAAATTTTGAATGCAAAAAACTAGTGCTAGTGCTATTTTATTTCACTATAACTAAATTTGTTGGTAGTGAATAAATTCGCATTACACTCGAATAGTGCTACATATATTTAAACAGTCACTACATACATATAAGCTGCAGATAAAAATATTTTCACTAAACTTTCAAAATCATCAAGCAAAAAGCCCCACAATCAACTTTTTTCAAAAGTTTACCATATTGTTCTAGATTTTAGTGCATATGCTATATATCTAGTTAAATTCGCAATTATTTAAAATCTTACCTTGTAGGGCGTTGGATTTAGTGTGCGTTTGTGATCATTCCGCAATGTTTTAAGAGAAATTTGTACCTTCTCCCGAACTTGTTCCAGCGTAGGCAGCTGTTGCGTTATTTTACCGTCCTTCCAAAAGACTTTGTACAATAATTCAACATGTGAGGGAATTACGTAGGCACGCTTCGATTCTTGAAACGGATGGCGGCATAAAACCTTTTGACCAATACTTGGGGGTGGTTCCGTAACCTTTTGCAACAAATCTATCAAAGCATGGCCATCGGCGCTGTACAGTCTGTAAAAGAAAAAATATTTTAATAGTCTCGTCAAGAAGTTATAAACTTTTTTTGCAGAATTTGACGTGGTACAATAAAGGTTCTTCTTCTTGATGTATTGTGGAACGATTTTTCGTCATCCATTGTCAAATTTGATTTGGAAACAAACCGGTTTAGGCGGCCGCCGCTGTGGTATAGTGGTAGGCAGTGCGCGCTTCCACTCCGAAGGGCCTGGGTTCAAACCCTGGTCAAAGCAACATCGCAAAAAATATAGGAAAAGGGTTTTTTCTTAACAGCAATGGCAGGCAATGGCAAACATGTTCAATAAATGACTATAAATCATATTACGGTCAAGCTGCAGGGATGGTATTTTTAGCGATTGTAGTCAAAAGTTCAAGCCATAATTTAAGCTTAAGTAGAAGGCTCTATAAAGACTGAATAAGAAGAAATATACGGTCCTGTTTTGTTTTCCACCTTAAATAATTAAAAAAAAAGTATTATGTTCGAAATGCAACCGTGGACGCCAGCTGGCTATGAAGCTTGCGAATTTCTGCAAATTCCTGTTCGCGCACTTTGAAAGTTTGATACCTTATTCTCTGAATTTTGTTACTGGCAATTATTACTGGCTTTTCCAAACGAACACAACTACTATCAGCTTATTGTCAAAAAATTTGGCATTTCCTCTTATCTATTACTAGCCAATGCCCGCTTGCTCCGCGGCGCCTAATAAGATCTTTTGCGTTGGCCAATACAAAACTAGCGTTTAAAAGCAAAAGCGGTCTTAAAAAGTAAACATTTTTAGTTTAAATTGAAACGAATAAAGAGCAGAATCCTCCTCACACATAGGCCAATAATAGTAGCGCTGTGATACCATATGGAATACTAATCCCTTTCGATGTCATGATGTCTTACTTCCACCTGTGAGATCTCTGCCAAGCGTGCGTAATATTCTTCAATGATCTTGCAGCTTCAACATTGGTCTGATGTACAATGTAAGCCAATAAAAGTCCTTATAAGGAAACTAAAGAACACAGATGAGCGGTTTCAGTTATAGAAGGGCCAAGAATCCTCGCCCCCCACAGGATGAAAAGTTTTCCCGTACATTGACTAAATGAGTCGTGTGATCTCTTAAATATCGTTCAAATGGAGCCATTGATATACCTACCGTGTTCCTTTTTTTACGAACGTAGTCGAATCTTTCCTTGTCAATTGCCATTTTTACAATTTACCTTAATATTTATGAACTGGTTTATTTGAGTCTTACTGCTGTACTAAAGCCGCCCCGAGCATTTTCCTCAATCGGAGGTAGGTGCAAGATCGCATTTAGGGTGTATGAGGTCGTCAGGCAAAGGTGCACTTACACAATGTTGCGGTCTTTACATGCATACTTAAACGAACCCTCCCTTTAGCCATATGAAGAGTAAATTCGTCTAAGATGAATATAGGGCCAAAGCAGACAAAACCCCGTGTGGGTTTTTATATATTTCGGCTGCAGCGCAATTCATTTGGTCCCTTTCCTGCAAAACCACTGCCTGTCATGAAATGAATACGCATTATGAATTTCAATCAGATTTTATAAAATATAGCTGGTCGTTTTTAGGAACGAATTTTTCATCATACAGGTAGCTCACTTTGCGAATTTGAACGAAATCGGTTAATAAATACGACTTTTATAAGTAACTCTACTCCATCACCACCAGCGCATTGTCTAGTAGGCTATAATAGGACCATATATGCAAGGTATAACCTCCGACAATTTGACTCGAATTAACATTAACAAAATCGGTTCATAATAGGGCTTTTATCAGGTCCGTTTTTCGCAAATGCGCTTTTCATCATGCAGGTAGCTTATACTTTGAATTTGAACGAAATCGGTTCATAAATACGACTTTTATAAATAACTCTACTCCCGCGCCACCTAGCGGCTCTAATTTTGGTAAACATATTTTCGAGTTAAGGAATCTCTTTCGGATTAAATCAGACTACTTCGGACTTTTTCTGACTATTTCTACATTTTGTACATATCGTTAGCTTAATATAGAATATAGAAAGGCCCTATCTGAAATTTTTGTTTCTTTACGGAGTGGTGAAAAAACTTCCTACAAAATCAAGTCGTTTTGCTGCGAGTTTCTTTAAAAAGCTGCTTTTATTTAAGAATGTAACTAATTTTATGCTATAGTAAGTATTTTTAAAATCCAGTAGGTGCTTGGTGGGTTATCGGCAGACTTTTGTACAATACTGGATTTGAAAAGAAAATTAGTAAGGGTATTTCTATATTAAGGTAACGATATACATACTGTAATAATCCATTCTTGATAAAAAATTTGAGAATTTTGAAATATGCTGGATTTCTCACCGGGCCCGGACTTTCAAAGGGGCCCACATTTTTCCGAAAATAAAAAATTATAATTCTTTCCAAATGTATAATTTGATTGTTTAATATTCACACACAGTTATTAGAAATTCTAACAAATGTTAAAGCGTATTTGTACCCCCGGACCCGTTGTAAGTTAAGAATATTAACGAAAACGGAGATGGAGAAGATGAAAATAAAAGAGGAGGGGTGAAATAACTTTTATCAGACAACGTAAAAATAAACGTTGAGAAATAACTCTTTTTGGTGACGGAAAACATATTTCTCCTGCATAACAGTTATAAGGCAACGTTAAAAGTCTGTGGTTATGGAACAACGTTTTTCCGATAAAACTTATAACTGTTATGTCCTTGTTTCAAATAACAGGAAGCTTTTAATTTCACCTTTTACATATAGAGTAAATACATAAATACTCTCAAACCTATGTATGTATGTTGGCATGTACCTGAAAGCATTTTTGTGTCCCGGCATGGTCACCTTTTCGACATCTTGACTTAATTTCATACGCGGCTGTCCATTTATTTCTACTAGCTTGTAAACACAACCCAGGGCTGGCTGGCGTTGACAAGTCACTAAAAATTAAATAATATATTTTTTTTTCATTACTTTAAGTTCTCCTATATTTTCATATAATAACAACTTACCTAAATGTGTACCGATTCCGAAACAATCGATTTTATGGCCCTGCTCATTCAAGCTAAGAATTGTATCTTCATTAATATCATTCGACGCTACAATTGTCAATTTATTGAACCATGGCACTTTGAAACGTTCAGCAACCTTTTCGAATGTTTCACGCGCCAAACAGGATAAATAGGCCAAATCGCCGGAATCGATACGAATACCAACCGCATGATAGCCTAAATCGTTGAGTGCTAATGCAACAGCAGAGAAATTCAAAAGTCCGCTTCTGTAGTTGGCAATCAGATTTCGTAAAGAGAAAATATAAAATTACGAATATAAAAGCTCAAGTTAAGTGCAATATAGAAGCAAACGCTTTTACTGTTTAAAAAATAAAATTATAAGTGCCTACATACAGTGTGTATCCAGTTTATAAGACCGTTAAAAAACTAGCCAAAATGTTTAATGGGGTTAACGCACACAAAGATTTGATAGAAAACAGACGATCATATTCAGATAATCAATTTAAATACAGATTTATGATTATTTTAGAAAATTAACTTGCATTCAAGTTTTTATATATATTTACATAAGTAGTCAATGCTGGCCATTTGAATAGAGAAAATGCAATCCAAATTTCAAATTCGAATTCATAATGTCATTTAGTTTTGTGTCTATTCAGTTATAATTTCTAATAAATAATTTTTATTAATTACTAAATAATCATATCTAGATATTTTTATTGATACCGCTATAGATATTAAAATCGATCGTTGGCGCTGCGATGGGATATCTTTGGAGTTGCCATACAAATTTTAAATTTATATTCATATGTACGTGGAATTAATATTTATTTGTGGCTTCTCACTGCATCATATAGTAAAAGGCTGAACTTTCATTGCCATTTACAAATGTTACCCTTCTACAAAGCAAAATGCTTCATGTTAAGAAAACTATGTTTCTATTTTGAAAATCTTAATGATCTAAAAAATCGATTTGAGAACATCTTAACGGTCTAAAAACTATAAATTTCGTTTTTATGTATATCTAACCTTAAATAACTTCAATAAATGTGCTTCTAACTAAAATGTATCAATTAAATAGTCGAAAATCTAAGTATGTATGTATAAGCGAATGTGCTTCAACATATAAATTTTGCTGCTTCTAATTGTAAATCGTTGATAATAAACGATGCTACATACATTTCTGTATTCCTATTGCGATTATCGAATTTATTTGCACTTAATCTGATTTGTATGTATGTAAGTATGTGCGTTTCGGGTAGAAGAAATTATGTTTTAGTATGAAGTTCTGATAAAAGAAAACAGCAAAATTCGAACACAACAAATTAATAATACAAAGTTTCGAAGTTAATAAAATGCACAGAAACACACAAGCCATGCAGTGTCCTCTCTCGGAAACAATTTTTTTCTATTGTGAATAGGACTAGTGCAAATATTAGAGTTACATACATAAAAACAGTTGAATGAAAACAATAAATGTATTATTTCTATGAAATAGACATGTATTTTTGATG
The DNA here is from genome assembly GCF_001687245.7 of Rhagoletis zephyria. NCBI lineage: Eukaryota > Metazoa > Arthropoda > Insecta > Diptera > Tephritidae > Rhagoletis > Rhagoletis zephyria. The sequence continues at coordinate 895,020 of NW_016157099.1, forward strand.
TTATATAGGTATGTACCTTTCTAGTCCATAATTATGTAAGTTCCACATATTTTTTTAATGTGTGTATATATAAATGTATATAATTGGATTTTTTAAGTACACTTAATATTATAAACAATATTTCATTACATTGATAAACAATATCATCCACATAACTACTACATACATCCCTTATGAACACACATGTAAATGTCCACAGACAACACGTATGTATGTAGTACATGTATACTTAATATACATAAATATTGAAAACCCATTTGTACGTTTAGTGAATTTTTTGTATGGGGAATGTATATGAGAAATGAAGAAATTGTTTTTTTTTTCAAATTATACTACACAAATTTGTGGATTTCGTTTTACATACCTCTGCCAAAATAGTGCCGGGAAGTCATTTTTATTGAGGCTCGGGTTTTCGCCTTTTAGTAAATATATTTAATTCATATAAAGTAAAATATTAGGTTTTTACGATCACGTCTGATGCAGGTTAGCTATGCATGCGCCAAAAATGAATTACAAATGTTGAAATGTTATTGACGATATACTTGAAATGAAAACTTAAAATAAAAAAAGCGAGATGTCAGTGCTTGTACAATAGAATGGTCGAAAAATGCATGAAAAAAATCAGCTTATTAGAATCTACCTGCTGTCCCCTGCCAGAATTATGTAAAATGATAAACAAAAAGCCCGTATTTTTTCAATTAGAAATCTGTTAATATTTGATGGTGCCGCTGGCGCGTCGAAGTTTCCGTTGTATTTTTTTGTACAATTGCTATGAAACGTTGAAAGCCGATATTTTTTTGATCGAATAAAAATATTTGCTTTCAGAAATCTTCAAAACACAAAATTATGATGCATATTTAACATCTAAATTGTACTTTTTTTTCATAACCGATAATCTTGTCTCTGATATACAAAATTGAATTATTTTATGCGTTCGTAGTCACATCACTCACGAACAGCTCAAAGGATTTGTTAATTTTTTTTTATTATTTCTGTTGCTTGAAAAAGCACTTTGCTTTTGCTTTAAAATCTCTTGGAGAAATAACGAGCATTTTTTTCTGGAGTGCTGCAAACTGATTTAAGAAATTTTGATAGAAGAAAATTTATTTTCCATTTCTTGTGCGTCATTTTATATGAATTTTTCATTTTTTTAAGAGCTGGAAACAGCCCTTTAAAATACACAGTGCAACAAATTTGAAAAAGTTGGAGGTGGTGGGAGTCGGACCAAAAGCATTTGACTAAGCTGGTCAAATAATGAAGAAGTACCAAAGGATTTGCAAAATTGGTTACCATTTCTTTTTTATCTCAATTTGTAATTTCGTGTTTTCAGGTATAATTTCTTGAAAAAAAGTAATAAAAACACATTTTGCAAAGATAAAGGAGAAGGGATGGGAGGAATTTATTAGTTTTATTATATAGGTATGTACGTATGTATATATGTACATATGTATATGTTTGTAGGTATGAAATTTGTGAGCAAACCAAAAAAATCATTGTACTTGTTTATTTTTGAACCCTGAATTCACGAATTTAAATCGATGTAAAAAGCAAATTGGGACCAACTTTTTAAAATGCTTTGGATGGTATTTATTCATATTTTAATTTCTATTAATGAATGCAATTGGTCTCATTCCCATCACTTTTTGAGTGATCAAAATAAAAAAATATGTTCTTTAGTTCTGGGGGTTGGCTGAAAAAAAAAGTTTGGACCACCATAATGTACATACATATGTAGATACTATGAATGTGTGAATGTGTACGATAGCAAAAAAATATGCGAGCCTATTATAATAGCTATACAATTTTCCATTTAAGTTAGACGATTCGTTTCAAGGACAATTAATCGGTTAAATTTATTTAAAAGAAAAAAATATATAATAAGAGGGAGAAGAAAATAAAGGGCGTTTCGAAGAGCGAAAAGCAAATCATTCGGATGCGAATACTTGGCTCTATGAACTTTCATTAATCCGTGTCGCGTTTCGAATCGCATTGAGTTTCCAATCGCAATACAGATTAGAACCCTGGTTAATTTTATTTGAAAAAATATCAATATCTAGGCGACAGAAGAAAGCAGTTTAACGAAAATGGGGTAAGAAATAATCGGGTTATACAAGTATCATAAAATTTGCATTCAGAAACATTTTTAAATTGTTTAAAAAATGTATCATTTTAAAAACATTGGGTTAATTTTTATTTGATTTTAGCATACATATGTATGTACCCACGGACACCTGAAATTTACATTTGTCTTATTTAATACTATACACTTCTCTATCGCTATTCCACGGTACATGTGTATGCTTTTTTAACATAAATGAGCAAAAATAAGAATGCATATGAGATATTATAACGAATGCATACACATGAATCTGAGTATTTATGTACATACATATATTTATGTGTAAATTTGCCTTGCAGTGTTGAATATAAAAAAAAAAAATTTTAATTTAATGATACTGATATGGCATGAGAAAGATTAAAAAAAAAAATCCTTCGGTAACATTTCTAAATTCAATCAAGTGTTAGAGCTAATGTATGTTCATATCTATGTATACGCAGCANTGGTAAAAAGAAAAAATTTTGAGCCACCCTAATATACATACAGTGAAGCCCGCTTAAGACCCCCCCCCCCGCATAAGTACCTAACCCGCTTAAGTAACCAACATTTTTGGGCAATGTGAAATTTGAATGTAATCGGAAGAAAATACCTCTCTTAAAACCTCCCCGCTTATTTACACAGCCCGCCTAAGTACCTAAATTTTTCATACCCCATTTACCATTTTACTTATAGTTTTCCCCTCTTAAGTACTCTTTTAAGATTTCTTAAAATATTTACACATTCTGAAATTCAGTGACAGCGCTACTCACCTTCGGCAAAAAATCAAAAAAATAAACGGTAATTTTTAGTCAGTTGAAACTTGCCATTATTACACTAAAATTTAGTTTGAAATTTTGATGAATTTTTGTGTTTTTCAAAATCTTAAGCTTCGGTTTATATGATAAGGGAATTAACTGTATTTAATTGAACAATCTTAAAATTTATTAAAAAATAAACTGAAAGGGCAAACAATATTATTCTGAATTCGGTCCAAAATTAGATGTCCAACACTGTTTGTAAGAATATATAAATATATATAATCAATGAAATTAAAAAAAAATTTAATTCCTGTAACAATTACATACTTTGCTTTATCATTTTTTCTAATAAAGTTTTTTTTGTTTGTTTATCTGTTTAAATAATGCTACGATCTTGGTTTTAAGTTTCGTATTCTTGATTAAACGTTCATGTTCTAGTCAAAGATTTACATATCAATACAAGTTAAAAAGAAGGTGTAACTACATCAATAATTATGTTCGCTTAAGTACCTGCATCGAGGTACTTAAGCGGGTTCTTTTAAGTACCCAACCTGCTGACATTTTTCGTGAGGTACTTAAGCAGGTTTTACTGTAATTAGAAACATTTACGTCTCTGGCATACAAAAAATGCACCAGAATACATCGCACGTTTAATAATATAACGAAGTATATAAAAATTTCAATTTTGTGGGAAAACGCAATCAAAGTTTTATCATTCATACAGTTAGTATACAAAATGACAGATGGAGACACATATCTTCACCATATTTGGGAAATTTGGTTATCTGTTAGACTGAACATATTCTACTTATTTATATTACATTTTGAGTTACATGTCTATATTATTAAACATGCGGCATATACATACCTATTTCGCTGGCTTAAAGTGAAAAGTTGCTAAGTACATACATATGTAGATGTGTATGTATCTTTTTTAAAATTTTAGAGAAGAGAAAAAACTTTCCAGTAGAGATGTGCCGTATAGAAATTATAAATCACTTCCCATTTAGAAACCAGTTGAATCATATAAAAAATACTAAACTCTAGGGAAAGCTTTTGGCAATGCGTTGAGGAAACAGCCAACGACAATGGTTCCAATTTTCGCAGTGATGTGATAGGCAGCGATTATTCAAGAAAAAGTCAGAAAAAGCAATGGAAGAGAAGAAGTTATCATCTAAAATGTGTATTTTCAAAACTACAACGAAACAATTTAGAATTTTTACCATACAAATTATAAAGCTTCGAAGTATTCAGCCAACAAAGCAAAATGAAACATTTTTAAAATAAAATCGAAAACTTTAACTCGCAAAGTGTAAATGGAAAACTTTAAAAAACAAGTGTACTGGCATTTCTATTCAAAAAAATATTTATTTCCAAAATAGAAATTAAAATGGAGCAACTATTAAAAAAATTCAAGCTAGAGCACCTGCTCCCTCAGCTTATACGTAAGTGCTATTAATAAGACTTATGTATAACTATGTAGTTAATAAGTTAGTTATTTACCGAAGCTGGAATTGAATATCGGCATCTCATCTTTTTAAATGAAAGGGACATTGCTGATGCAATAAAAAATATAGGGGACCGAGCCGNAAAAGACTTATGTATAACTATGTAGTTAATAAGTTAGTTATTTACAGAAGCTGGAATTGAATATCGGCATCTCATCTTTTTAAATGAAAGGGACATTGCTGATGCAATACAAAATATAGGGGACCGAGCCGAATTTCGAGTTAAACTGCTCGAATGGAAGAAATCTTTGGTAAGAGTTTCTTATACAAAAAATTATACATATGTACATATGTATGTTTGCATATATTTTAAAATATTCATATTTGGTTTTGTATTTAATTATATAATCTAACCAGCGAGACGCAGAAGGAACAGGATATCTTTGGAGGAAAGGTGAGTAAATAGGATTTACAAAAATGTATCCTCTGGTTTTTGAAAGTTTGTTTTGGTCATGCATTTCTTATATTTTTAGACGCTATCTGAACTGTTGGCCCAAACGGATACTGGTTGTTCCATACAAAGTTATTATAGAGAGCATAAATGTCTCACAGATATTAAACGAGACAAAATTGTACAAATTATTTTGGAACATACGTTTGTCAACTGTAAGCAGCTGACACCAAACGATTTTGATTGCATTTTAAAAGAAATTTTAAACGTTTTCCCAGAGGAAAGAAAAGTGTCCGTAAGTGCAACTTATATGTATATGTACAGTCAGTCAATAAAGTTTAGGTACAGCGAATTTTTTGCAATATGGGCAACTATTTTTTAAATATTTTATTTTTCGCTAATTTTGTATAAAAATATAGTTAATTCTACAACGAAAACCCCGAAAATCAGAGCTCCAAACCTTGCTCCAAATTAACTAAAATTCTTGAAATTTTCATTCAAATATTGCACTTTTTTATTTACACTCTTTAGTGAATCTAATAAAGTGCAAGTCTGATGTAGCTAGGAATTACCATTGATTTTTGGCATTTTTTTTTGTTGACGGTGTCGCTCATTTTCTCCATATAAAATAATTTTCGAAAATTTTGTTTATTTGGAAAAAATGAGCGACACCTTCAACAAAAAAATTTACCAAAAATCAATGGTAAGTCCCAGCTTCCTGACTTGCACTTTGTTAAACTAAAATTTAATGGGCTAAAAACTGCATACTCAACGTTTTTCTAAAAAGTGTAAATAAAAAGTGCAATATTTGAATGAAAATTTCCATAATTTTCTTTAATTTGGCACAAGGTTTGGAGCTCTGGTTTTTGGGGTTTTTGTTGTAGAATTAACCATATTTTTATACAAAATTAGCGAAAAATAAAATATTTAATAAACAGTTGCCCGTATTGTAAAAAACTCTCTGTACCTAAACTTTATTGATTGACTGTATATGCATTAAAAATTTAAATTATTTGAGTACTATACAGGATTTTTATTATATACCTCGGCGTGGTAAAAAATCTCCAAGTGGTCGACTGTTTACCAAGTATACTAATACAAAGTACCGAAAAAGAAAATTAGATGAAACGCAAAGTCTTGAAATAGCTTCTCAAAGAGAAAGATCCCCGGAACTTCCAGAAAATATAACAAATTTAAAATCCGAACTTTACTGGCCGCTTGCTGCTTGGGATACCGTTTGCGATAGATGGTCTCGCACATATCAGTTGCGTCAAAAGGATTTGGAGAAATTCGATAACTATGCGTTCTTGGCAGAGTGGCCCCTTCTGAAAGATGCATGTTTATTTGGAAAAAATGAGCGACACCTTCAACAAAAAAATTTACCAAAAATCAATGGTAAGTCCCAGCTTCCTGACTTGCACTTTGTTAAACTAAAATTTAATGGGCTAAAAACTGCATACATAACTCCAAAAATCAGAGCTCTAAACCTTGTGCAAAATAAAGGAAAAGTCTCACTCTTTAGTAAAAGTTTAGCACGCAGTTTTTAGCCCCCTCAATTTTAGTTTAGCAAAAAATAAAATATTTAATAAACAGTTTCCTGTATTGCAAGAAACTCTCTGCACTTAAACTTTATTAATTGACTGTGCATGAATTATAAGTTATCTTTCTTCTTCAGATCAACATAGATTTTGAAATTAAACATCCGGGCAAACAAAATAAGCTAAAAGAAAAGTGGGAATCTTTCAAAGATGTCTTGACAAGATATTACTATACAAAATCTATCAATCCCCTTTCTAAAGAATTACTAAAAGAAGCAGAAGAGTCTGGAAATATTGGTAGGTATATAAATTCATATCTATGTGCACTTCAGAGTAAAACAATTCAAAAGTCTAATTATTTTTCTTCTTTTTCATCAGATCAACAAAATTATGTCTTGCTACAGCTATTAAACTCTGTGATTCCATTAAAAGGTTTTGGTGGTAAATCTTTTTCAATACTGGATGCGAACCAATTCTTTGTCGTTCCAATAGCTAACATCAGCAATATCTATGTAAAAATCGAAGAGTTAGAAGCGAAATGCTTAAGCCTCAAGACATCTTTGCAGCCGTTGATCATAGCCTAAGGGTTCGACAGTGAGAAACGTTTTTATGTTTACTTTGACAAAGTGTTTTTAAAGTTTGAATCATTTCTTAGCGCTTTTGATTGTACGTTCAAGCTTTTCCAAAGTCTTAATTTAAAATATCCAGATCCTTGCGTTTTGGCTTGGACATTTGTACAAATATTTATTTATGATATAATTACTCCTAATGACGCCCGATCAGCGTCTCTAAGCTTACTTTTGAACTACTTTTCTGATAAGCTTTAAATATAGAAAATGTTTTTGTGTTTTAAGTGTGACAATACTTTTGTCACGACAGATTTGTATATAACACATCTCAAAAACGTTCATATTCTTAATAACGCGGATGCAAAAACATGCGTCCAAAACAAGTGTAATAAGTTATTCTCTCGGTTTGCTACATTTAAGCGTCATCTGGAAAGTCATGATATTAATAGTTTAATCCCAAAACGCTCAAAAGTAAATAACATTTTGCAAAACGAAAAAAACGTAAACATTGATTAGGGGCATAGACATAGAATATGTGAGACAGTTTATGCTCCAAACTCTGAAGAAAGTAGCTTTTGCATAGACATAAAAGACGCATTACTTGAATTTTCAACTACTTTGTATGCAAAAAATAGTATTTCCAGAAAAGACGCAGCTTTTGTATTGCAAAAGCTATTAGCAATTCTTAAAATTATTTATAATTGTTTAACTAATATTAGCAGTGTACAACCTGAACTAATGTCATTATTGAACTGCTTGGATAGCGCTTTTAAAGACATTGAAACTGAGTCTAAGTTAGTAAAAAATTTAGAAAAAAAATTTCTTTTTAAACATTCACATGAAATTGTGATAAACAATGAAATAACTGAACAAATCATTCGAGGAAATCCCACCTTGCATGCTAAAGAAAGAAAAGTGTATGTCATGCCACTTTTATTTCAGTTGAGGAGGTTTTTTGAGCTTCCTAATGTATTACAAGAAACCGAAGCAAATACAATCTCTTTGTTAGAAAACACAAAAATTTCGAATGTGATTAATGGTGAAACTATGCAGAAAACTTTAANACAATCTCTTTGTTAGAAAACACAAAAATTTCGAATCTGATTAATGGTGAAACTATGCAGAAAACTTTTGCCAACAAACAAAATTTCGACATAATTATACCTTTTAATGTTTACTTCGACGATTTTCAAATAAATAACCCTCTAGGAACCCACCCATATTCTATTTGTGCTTGTTACTACAGTTTTCCAACAATTCCTCAATTTCTACAGTCAAAGTTAAATTTTATTTTTCCTGCTGGATTTTTTTCGTCGAAATTTTTTAAATCTTATGGCNTTTTAAAATCTTATGGTTACGAAATTTGTTTAAGAAATTTAGTTGAACAGTTCAAAATTCTAGAAGCTGGTATTGTTATCAATTCAAAGAAGGTTTCATTTGTCTTAGGCTTAGTAGTCGGTGATAATCTTGCTGTCAATTCTGTCTTGGGTATGGTACAATCCTTTAGCTCAAATAGATTTTGTAGATGTTGTAGGCAGACTAAACATGAAACCAAGAAAAGTAAAATAGAAAGGAATATACGCACTGTCGATAATTATGATCGAGATTGTAAAGAAATTAGTATTTTGACTGGCATAAAATCAAAATGTATGTTTAATTCGCTGCAATCCTTTCATTTCGTTGAAAATATTTCTTTCGACATAATGCACGACTTGTTTGAGGGCGTCTGTTCATACGATATATGCCAAGTTCTGTTGTCCCTAATCAAAGAAAAGGTATTAACCCTAGAAACAATCAATTCCAAAAAACGACTTTTCCCTTATGGAGAAATGGAATTATCCAATATGTCAGCTAATATCACAATCGGATGTCTTCAAAAAAATAAATTAAAAATGACGGCCAGTGAAATGATTTGCTTCGCCACGTATTTACCACTAATGATTGGTGATCTCATTCCACCAGGAAATAGATTTTGGGATCTCGTCATTGTGCTGTCAAAAATAGTTGATCTCTTATTAGTTGATCAGGGCATGAATCACGTATGACGACAATCGTCTGAACGATATCGTGTCGAGATTGTGTTGCTTCACGAAAACCAAAAATTGTTTGATCGTTTGTGCGATATTGTCAACTCGATTCTAGTTTTGCTTCACGTAACAGTGACAGTGACAGTTTTGTCAGTATCGTTTGGACGACTATCGTTTTAAAGTTACGTGATTCATGCCCAGTTTGAAGAAGAAGACATACACACTTTGACCACCTTAATAGAAAGCCATCATACAATATATATTGATTTGTACGGGGACTTAAAACCTAAGCATCATTTTATGGTGCATTATCCAAGAGCTATTAGACAATGTGGGCCGTTGAAATTTATGTGGGCAATGCGTTATGAGGCTAAGCATAAGGAAATGAAAATATATACTCACTCTATTACGTCGCGCCTAAATATAGAAAAAACAATTTCTATTAAAAGTGCATATAAATTTGCGTCATGTCTAGTTCAGCATTCTAAGGGTTTACCCAAACCTTTTGATCCAGACGAGTTCAAAATAACGGATATAACTAACCATTATCTGCATCGAATTTTAGCCCATGTTTTATATAACCTTAATTTAAAAACCGTGTTATTGGCTCATACTATAGTTTATAAAAATACGAAATACAAACAAAAAAACTACTTAGGAATCTTAGAAAAACATGTTATTACCTTTTTTAAAATAATTTTTTTCATACTGTGCGAAAATGAAGTTTTAGTCATATGTAGTAAACTGAGAGAGAGCTCGTTCGATGAACATTTTGTATCTTACGAATTAAAACATATAAAAGAAGATACATTGGAGGTGTTTAATATAAATAAATTCACTTCAAAACCAATGGAAATTTTTTACATTAACAATGGAAAATCTTATCTTAAATATAAACCTATTTAATTTGTGTTAATTGTTTAGTATTTAATGTTAAATGCATATGTACATACATCTTTGAAAAAATAAAATTATAAATTATAAACTAATATCTGTTTTCAACTTTTTTACAAAAAAAAGTAGTACATACTTACATCGAAAACATACCTGATAATTGTATACTTCCATGTATTAAAGAACTTTTAGGATTTGATTTCAAAAAGCGAGTTTTGTAAAAGTTATCAAAATAACATTAAAAAAAATACTTATTTTTAAACTTCAAACGAACATGTTAGAATCTCACTTGAATATGTTTATTGTCATAAAACAATCGAGCGTTTTAAAAATCATTTTAAAAATTCACATTTTAAAATATCAAACGACTATTTTGGAATTCAATTTGAGTACGCTCACTGTGAAATATCAAGCGAAGGTTTTAGAAAGTGTCCCGAAAATGTGCGTGTCGAAAACTAAAATAAAAAGTTTGAAACCTGATATCAAAAATTTCCATTCTCATAACTAAAACAAATATTGTAGGTGCAAAACCTGGGTCAAAACGTTTTTAAAAGTAAAATGTTCTATACAAATTTCAAAACGAAAATTTCTCAGTGTGGGATTCTCAGGGCATGTGAAGAGGTGCCGGGAGTCATGTGGCGACTCTCCACATGCCCGGCATTGGTTGGGCACATCCTCGTTGATTCTGCTCAGGTAGCTGTTGAGCCTGCTGCAATAGCCAGAGCGAAGTTGGGCTATTGTTGTGCGGGTCTCCCGAGGCAGACAAAGTTCTGTCCCGTCCACGTCCGGTGGTTGTGTGCCTAGAACGGCATTCACAGGGCGGGAGTCTACATAACTTGAGACTGATTCCCTGTGAATGTCGTTGAGGGCCTGTCGGTAGGTTGTCGGGTCCAGAGGTTGTTTAATATACCTCTGGACTTCGTCTGTCAGTTCGTAAAGATGCCTCCTGACGTGCCGTGGCGAGGGCTCTTCCGCGAGCAGTTGCCCGCGGGGATGGCCACGTCTGTAGCTCCCAGCGAGGAACTGCTTGCAAAGCATTAAGTTATGCTCCTTTACCGGGAGCATCTGGGCCTCGTCATGAAGGTGATGTAGAGGCGTCATCAGGAGGCATCCTGTCGCGGTACGTAATGCCGTGTTTTGGCAGGTCTGCAGCTTCATCCACTGCGTCTTGCTAGTCCCCGGCGACCATACGGGCGCTGCGTAGTTCAGAACCGGCCGGCCAATTGCCTTGTATGTTGCCAACAACGTTTCTTTATCTTTGCCCCAAGTGCTGCCGGCCAGCGACTTGAGGACATTGTTGCGGCTCTGTACTTTGTTGACAATTGCGGTTGTATGCGCCGAGAAGGAGAGCAGACTGTCGAAGGTAACTCCGAGGATTTTCGGGTTATTCACCGTCGGTATTGTTACGCCATCGACGTGAATACCCAGTGGCAGTCTGACCTCCTTCGTCCAGGTGGTGAAAAGGGTTGCCGAGGATTTCGCAGGGGATAGGGCTAGGCTCCTTGCAGTGAAGAAGCGAGAAAGTTCGGAGAGGTAACCGTTTACTTTTGAGCACAAGTCATCAATTCCATTCCCAGACGCCATGATCGAACAATCGTCAGCATATGACACTATATTAACACCATCTGGTGGCTGAGGAAGCTTTGATATGTAATAATTAAACAGTAGCGGGGACAGGACACCACCCTGTGGTACCCCCTGTTTAATTTTACGTGGCTTGCTGGTTTTGTCTCTGAAGATTACTGACGAGTGTCGACCACTCAGGTAATTCGCCGACCACCGTTTGAGTCCCTGTGGGAGTGAGGAGGCCTCTATATCTTCTAGTAGCGTTGAATGACTGACAGTGTCGAACGCCTTGGACAGGTCCAACGCTACTAGAATAGTTCTCTCACAGGGGCGGTTTCGGTTTAGGCCACGAGTTATCTGAGTGTTTATGGCGTTAAGTGCTGTTGTTGTACTTTGCACTTTACGGAACCCATGTTGATGCTTCGCTGGGGTCAGGTGGTTCGTGAAGTACGGGAGCAGCAGGGCCTCAAGTGTCTTCGCTATCGGGCGATAAGACTCTCCTTTGTTGGCTGGTTTCCCCGGTTTGAGCAGTGGGACCACTCTCCCCATTTTCCAGATATCTGGAATGACGAGAGTGGCCATAGACAGGTTGAGGACCTCCGTTAGGTACGCTACTCCCGCAGGACCCAAATTTTTCAGCATCAACATGCATATTCCGTCGGGTCCAATGGCTTTGGAGGCTTTCGCCTTCCCGATGGCTACCCTTACCTCACCGTTGGTGAAAACAAGAGGCGCACTAGGTTTTGGCATTTTGTGCAACCTTCTGGTCACTCGACGTTTGGCTTTATCCACCGGAGGATGCAGAATGAACTGCCGGCTGAAATAGCCCGCGCATCTCTCCGGGTCCGACGAAGCGTGGTCACCAAAGTCTATCTCGACTCTGCCGTCGCGCTTCGTCGGGTTGGACAACGACCTCACGGTTGACCAAAGCTTGCTCACACCAGAGGCGAGGTTGCAGGTCTTCAGATGCTCATCCCAGCGGGAGTTGTCGTAAATGGTGGTTTAATATTGGCAAATTTTCGATATGCCACAACAAAATCGATAACAATAAAAAGTGTTGCCACATCGAAATTAAAGCTCTAATTCCATAACTTAATTATCACGCGCTTGGACGAATTTAAATGAAGCGCACAAAAAAATTTACTTGAAGGGGGAAAAATCGCAAAGACGATTTCCGAAATTTTTACGCGCAAATATCCAAAATAAGACCGCCGAATTGGTGCCAAATCGCGCAATCTGGACACTCTGCCCGGCTTTTCCCGGAGTCTGTTTTTCAAGTATTTGTCAAAACTTTACCTTTCCAAGTGTATTTTTTTAGGGCCGTTTTCTCAAGTAGGTTTTAAATTGTTTTTGTCTGCCCTTTATACGCAAATTTTGTTCTGAAAAAATTTGTTTGATGGGCAGATAAATTTTAAAACCTACATGAGAAAACAACACTTAGACATTTGCTTGAACAATAATTATCTGGATGTCCCAAAGTTACGTCAAAATAAAACTCCATACGAATCGGAATGGACTACTTTAATGACGAGTCTGTATATATTTCTTTGAGTTACCAAATTTTTTTTTCTACATGGAACTTAGCAAATTAAGGTATCACTAAATTTAATCGAGTACTATATACATATGTATATATAAATTAGTTTCTTTCAGGAAACGATGCATTTTAACTTGTTTCCTACATTAAGAAGTTTTTTTTTCATATGTGGGCATAGCAACTTTTCACTCTTAGCTACATACATTTATGTATCTTGTTTCCTACATTAATATGTATATTTTTTTTCATAAGTGGGCATAGCAACTTTTCACTCTTAGCTACATATGTATGTACATTTTTAAAAAATCTTGTAGTGTTTAATAAACCTAAAATGATTTACCTGAATGACTTCTCGACATATTTTGACAGATACGCGTTTGGAGGTGATGAAGATAAAGATTGGTTCAACATAGAAATATGACACTCAATCGGTGGTTGTTGGGAAGTTTTGTTTCGAATGGTGACGTTAGCTTTACGGCTTGAACTCAATGGTGAACTTGCCTCAGCAAATGATCTTCGAATCGTAGTAGTATTTTGACTTTCTTTTTTGACTTGAAAGTTCTTAGAAGCACCATATCCATTAGCCGCCGCCTGAAGATTTTGGCCATTTAATTTAGTTAATTTGTTTGGCGTTTTGTAATCTTTTGCGCTGTCTTCACTATTTGATTTCGTAGGTTGAACTTTGCTGTTAAATACATTTGGTTATATTTGCATTCGTTTGTTGCAAACTAATTAAGCTACACACAGAAATACATACATAGCGGGACAAAACAAAATTACGTCAAACACATATGAAAGTATGTATGTATGTACATAGCCATGTACATATACATACATGCATACGTATGTATGAAGTGTTTTAAGAGTGCATATATGAATGCACGCGTGCAACTTATAATGAATGAATTGCTGTTTTTTTTTTTGAGTGAGTATATGTGACACACTCGAGATAGTATCTTACAAAACTAAAGTACAAAATATTATCAATTAAATATAGATAAACAACAAAATTAGGAAAAAATTGTCGTTCCGAGAGAATCTGCCTAGAAGCGAAATACCTCTTAACATCATACGTATCGACTAGCGCCATAAATCCATCGGGAAACGCTATTGCATAGGACACCATGGCGGCCAACTCGCCTTCGCTCGACTCTTCTTGTGACACATCGAGTACATTTGCCAACGCCTGACGATGTCGCACTGCATGATCCAGTAGGTCACCGGTAATGCCTGTGTGTTCAAACATATTTGCCCATATTTTAAAAACTGGCCGTGTTTACTAATTACAAACTCGGCACTTAAACATACCTGTCGTCTTATGCCGTAACAAACGTGTCTTTAACTCGCCAATACCAGAAAATGAAGTTATGTAAGCGTGCGCATGAGTGCCCTTGACTGGTATGTTGAAAAGTTTTCCTGCCAGCACATTGGAGGTACCATCGAAACCACCTTGATTACAAATATTAACGTTTATTGAGAAAGCATAAAAAAAGTTTAAATATTCTCAGTCTGATAAAGTCCCAGCATATTTTATTATTATTATTTTTGAAAAACAGGATAACATACAAGTGTGTATATTAATAATAAACCACCAACTCCTTTTTATTTTTGTTTGCTTTTGCGAACCTAATGCTCGTATCTATACTATGTTTTGCAGTATTATCCTTTTTTTCGGTTCCCAAAATGGAAACTGCTGTTTTTGTTTCGAAATACTGCACTTTTACGATTTTTTTTTCATTTTTCAATGCACAGAAGGAGTATAAATTTATAAGTCGTTGATACAAAACGATATCTAAAGTGCATATACATACATACAGTAACGTGAAAAAATAGCGACACGACATTTTCACCAATTTTGACAATCTTTCTTTTCTTTTAGTAATGTTTATTATTTTTTTTATTATGTATTGTTAACTATATAATACCATATAAATCCACTTTTCGAACTTTGTAGAAAAAATTAAAAAATTTCACAACAATAGCAAACTTTTTATTAATAATTTTTAGAATTTGTACCCCATTAATTTCTAGTACAATAAAGTGCAAATTTCAGCATGATCTACACCTTTGTGATAAACTTTAAAGTTTGGCGGAAAAATTCAAAAAAACCAATTTGACATTGAATAAATTGTTTTTCAGTTATGGGATCGATGGTGACTTTCCACCAGTGTTGGGAAAATGTTAATCTGATTAACGATTAAAACGTTAATCGGGATTGACGATTAAAATTAATTAATCGTAATCAACTGTACGATTAATGATTAAATTTTTTTAATCGTTAATCCAATTAATGGAAAATACGAATTTCAAACCAAAAACCAGTTATAGTAATTATTTTTTGTTTTACGCTTATAAAAAGCACATAATATAAAAAAATATAATTATTGTTATTAGTAATATATGAACTGGGAACTTTTACAACCCAGCGCACATGTGCAGAAGGATATTAAAACCTAGTTTGTTAAACGTCTTAGGAAAACCGACTTTGCCATACCCGATTAACTGGCCTTGTGTGCACAGGAAAATTCCATCATAAATTAATTAAACACCAAACCGACTTAATCAAATTAAGGGTTAATGATTAAAAATTTATTTTTTTAATCGCGGTTACGATTAACTATTTAATCAGATTAAAATTGATCATGATTAACTGTAATCGGATTGAATTTAATCGAATTAACTAATTGATTAAAAAATGTATCGATTAGTGCCAACACTGTTTGAAGACGTAGATTTAGATCAGTTACGAAAGCAAACGATTTCGAAAAAGGTTAAGGTTTGACTTTACAAAGGCGTATATTATACGAACTATGAAATCCTGGAAAATATTTATAGCAGAAAAGGTTAGCTTCAAGTACACTTAATTTCTTCGATTCCGTTCATATTCATTTTGTTTTTCTGGATTATGTTCTTTGGATGAAAAATATGAAATTAAGATACGATGAGGCGCACAATTTAAATACAGGCAAGGCCTAATCCATGGTATGGAAATCCAGTTACATCCATCAATTCAGGGTTGGTTTCTTATTTTAGGCAGAAGAAGTATAGTACTTCCTTTTAGACTTTCCTTACCGTTATTTTGGACACTTTAAGGTTCCCAACAGCTGTCAATGATCTGAAAATTTATGTTTAATTTGTTCACCATTTACTGCTATAAATTCAACGATCTGGTAAAAAAAAAAGGGTTTTTCTAATAGCGGTTGCCCCTCGGCAGGCAAAGGCAACCCTCCGAGTGTATTTCAGCTATGAAAAACAGCTTCTCATAAAAATACAATCGCCGTTTGGAGTCGGCGTAAAACTGTAGGACCTGCCCTTTTGTGTGACAACATTCAGGCGCACGCCACAAACCGGAGGAAAAGCTCGGTCAAACACTAACGTGTGGTGTAAGCGCCAATCTATTATAATTAATTCTACGCATTCAAACTACCTTGCGCATTCTTATCAAAAATATTAGTTTCAGCACAAAAACGCTTAACTTTTCACTTAAAGTACATAAGTAAAGGAATATACATACATACATATGTGCACCGCATTTCTTCATTAAGGAATGTGTGTTTTTGTGTGAAAATTTTCGCTTCAAAATTAACAGTTGCCTCAGCGTAAAAGTGTTGCAATAGCATTTGAATTTCTGGTATTATTGTGCAAGCTAATCCTTCTCGGCTTGTTTACGTCAGGCCTAAAAGAATGGGTTGGCACGGAATGGTACATGAATACACCTAACAACCTTACCTTAACAAATACCATTTCCACGCGCATACATAAATGTTTTTGAAGGAAATCCCCAGACACTTTTCGCTTTTTATTGCCTTGAGCATTGTTCTAAAACAATAATTGTTCACACACACTCCGTTCTTACATGCATATGTATGCATGCATGTATATGCATATGTATATACTATACATAAAATTACATCCTTATGTATGCATGAAATCATGATACCTCTGTATAAATGTATATGAAAGTATATATGTACGTACAATATGTATAACTATCCTTTGTATAGTGTATGCATAAGAAAGTGTTACTTCATGTCTGACTCATGCCCTGTCAAAGAGTAACACATTAAAGTGATTGCATGCAAACACATCATAAAGTAGCTGGCAAAAAAACTTTTACACAGAGCAAATGGTTTGAGCATTTAAATCAATGAGGCACTCGCATAGATGGCGAATCCACAGAATAGTATTTTTAATTGATTATAAGCAATAAGCATGCGATGCTTTAATATGTAAAAAGTTGCCAACAAATTTTCACTTTCGAACCATTTCGATGCAAAACATTTGGAGGCAAAAATAAATCCTAAACACTATCCGTGGTCTATGTATTAACCTTCGATCTCATATTTGTTTATTACATTTCTACGAAATTACCTGTGTAGGAATATTTTGAAGCTGATAGCCCACCATCGGGTCCTTGAGCGCGTCGTAAGCCGAATTCCAACAGTTTAACATGTTTGCCTGCCACCATGCGATAACGTGCCGCATTCGTTGCCATTAAACTGAAATTAAATAGCGCACGATTAAATATATTTGTACAGTATGTAACTTGTAAGGCAAATATATAAATAAATACAATACCTGGCATAATTTACCAACGTCAACAAAGTTGTCTCTAGTAACTGCACAATTATCAACGGGCCTTCCACTTTGATAATAGGTACTCTATGTCATAAAATACAAAACATCAACAAACATATGTAAATGCATACATACATATGTCGATAAAAATATAAAATACATGGTATGGCAAATACTTATATGCTGTTACTAAAATTTCCGCACTTGTATAAGCCCATAAATATGAATTTACGTATACTTGTTATTTGCAAGTACATACGTCTTATTCAGCGTTTAAAAGATAAGCGCCTTTAAGGCTGATGACATCGTCACCATCAACGCGAAAGATCTTTTTGACTAGATTGAAATTTTAAGGAGACACAAAAAGCTGTTTAAATTTGCATAGAAAATGCTTACAGAACTGATCTAATAATGTTAACAAATCTCGTAATTTTAGAGATATAGCTTTGACTTTTTGTACAGAGGTGTATCCTCCAGCATATATATATTTAAAAGCCGCATTTTCGAGTAAAAGTTTCAAAATCTCTTGGGTCTGTTATATGTACAGAAAATTAATATTATATATGTACGCATATTTATGCCGCATTAGTTTTTGGAATACTTTTACAATTATAATAATTTTAGCAGCAAAAATTTCATTTCGTTAGCAAAAGCTTTGTTTTTGTTTGTAGTGGAAAATTCCATCTATGAATATTGCTTAGAAGAAGATGAAAAAGTAAACCTATGAACTTGAAATTGATTCGTAACTATAACCATAAAGGCTATGACAACAGGTTTCGATCAGATCGCAAATATGATGAAGAAGACTTAATCTGAATTATATCAGCTAAAATGTACCGTAAAATAAAAATCTTAAAATACTAGTCATAGTTTAGGACAGCTCTCAAGAAAAACGAAATGTATATAAAATGACGCACAAGAAATGGAAAAGAAATTTTCTTCTAGCACAATTTGTTTAACCAGTTTGCAGCTCCCAAGAAAAATACTCGTATTTTTATATCATGACAATTTATAGCAAAAGCAAAGTACTTTTTGGATTATTGGTCCATTATTGTAAACAAAGTAAAAGTCGATTTTGATCATTAAAATCATATTTCGAAATAAACGACACTTCAACTTTGTGAATGTTAAGAGCAAGGCGAATTTATATAAGGTGGTGTTGCTAGAACAGCTGATTTGATTTGCCTCAGTAAACAAATGATGAGTGAGTGAGAAATTGAGGGTTTGGAAATTTTCTGTCCCTTTCCTTGAGTGAAGAATAGCTGCAATTTGACCTTTATTTACCGAAAGCAAAATCAAAATAAATGTATGTTTTTGTTTTGGAACTACCGCTTTTATGAACTCGCCTTGGTAAGGAGTGAGTATGCTTTTAAAATGTTATAATCAAATTTGGCTTTTTAGTCAATCTTTGCATATTTATAAGTTAATCACTTCTTAAAATGGCCTCTATATACATACATACATACATATGTGATTTGAATTCAAAATTACCTTTTAACAAATCTTGCTTTATCTTACGACTCTACATTTTCATTCCACACTTAATTTATATCAGCTGCATTCAGATAAAAATGATAATTAAAAAAAAATTTACCTGGGGAATGCTACTGTGCCCTCATCAATGGCATATAAAGTAACATCTTTTGCTGTTAAACTAGCTAAGTAGTTAAAAAAGTCATTCTCTACTCCCTCGGGTAATGTTTGCCTGAGGTATTCAATATCTGAGAGAGAAATAATACGGAAAATAATTTCTCATTTATGCAATAGCAAAGAAAATACATATCGTTACCTTAATATAGAAGGGCCCTATCTAATATTTTTATTTCTTCACATAGTAGTTTTAAAAGCTAATCAAAAGTACACTTTTTTAGTTGCGAATTTATTTCAAACGCTTTTTTTATTAAAGGTTGTATGTAATTTAATTTTGCTAGAATTGTTTTTAATTCTATTAGAAGGTTAAGAAGTAATCAGCCGACTTCTAAATAAAGCTGGATTCCGAAAGAAAATGAGTTAGGGCCTTTCTATATTAAGGTAACGATATATACATTGTATACAACTTACCGCTATCTGAATAGTGAAAGCTGTCTAAAAATTTTAGGCATTCCTCCAATCCAGCAAAAATGGTAAACTCTCCATGAAACGGATTCGTGCGAAAAAACAAATCAAATACTGCTTGGTCCTCAGTTTTACCAGACTTCCAGTAAGCATATGCCATTGTTATTTGGTACAAATCTGAAAAAGTGTATAACATTATATTTACATACATACATACATATGTATGTAAATATACATACATATACTAGACTGTCCCAAGAATATATGGGAAAAATTTTTGCAAATTGTGATATGCATACTCTCCGTATTTGTGCTTTTTAGCCGTAGGGAGGAGGATAGTCTAATATATACTATATTGTAAGTAGTATGTTAGTAATCGTGCATATCTAAATATTATGAAATTCAGAATTATATATTAGTTTTGATTATACTACATGGACCATTTCCACACAAACTGCTTACCCATTAGTAGTCCTCCCGTTTTAAATCATTTTAGGATTAAAAACAGTATTATACGATCCAAACAATAAAGCCGTTTTTTTTTGCTTTTGCGAACGGTATTTTAAGATGTACTAAACCAACTGCCAACAAAACTACTTGTCCCTGCTCAGGTTATTTGATAACACGGTGTTTTTTTTGCTCCACGAATGCCCCTATCCAATTCCTATGTATTATTATTGTTTTTTCTATTAGGGTGCTCACAGTTCTATATTATCTACTGTGTTAATTTTGCCACCTGGTAACTTTAAAACATTTTACCATGTGGTAACTTTGTTTGTTGTTGGTTCCCATACTAATTTGAGATAACACTTTTGGGTAAAATTACTCGACTTTGTCTCATGTTTATGTTTTGTGTTAAACTGGCATCTATCGCTGCTGGTACATACATACGTGAATTTCGCTTTGGGCGCAGCGCTGCTTGTACATAAGTCTCGCTTTGCGCCTGCCTGAAGCTGGCAAAGGTTCTTTTTTTTTTGCGCTGTGCTAGCTGAGTATAAAAAAGAGAAGAGAGAATAGAGGGAAATATGTATGTGGTTTGTTGATGCTCTCTAAACACAAACGCGTGAAAGGCAAACGGTCTAGCAATGCGTGGTATTGTTGATCAACTTAATACTTTATTTAAACGTAAGGGTTGCTCACAGTTCGAGTGTGTTATCTTGTTAAAGTTACCACCTTTTAACTTTAGAAGTAAACTGTGAATACCCTATATGTATAAGTTTTCGAGATATTTGCAATTTACCGTTATTCAGCTAAAAGAAACAAAGTGGTTCCACTTAATCTTGAGTGGTATATCTTGAGTGGTCAAATGAAAATGCGCAAAGATTTTTTGTATGAAAAATTAGCAGGAAATAATGTTACTCATACGTAATGGTACCAACTATTTCATAGCTCAAAGAAGTACAGGTTAGGTTGGGTTAAGATAACGCCGCGAGCCGATTACGAAATTTCGAATGTTCAGTGTTTGCAGGGTTGCGTGATATTAAATCCTTATTGATTTAAAATCCGCTATCAATTAAGAAATATATTTGATTTGTGATTTGGTTTGTTGACCAAATAAAAAATGAAATTTATTAGTGATTTGATCTGTCAACCAAATAAGAAATAGAAATTTTTGATTTGATTTGTAGAGCGAATCAATTTCATTTATAATTTTTCATCTAAGTAATACTTTTGTTATGCAACGCAAATAAGATATGCAAGTATCTTCCAACTTCCAGTTCTACGCAAATATTCGGGATTTTTGGGAATAATTAATATTTGGGAATCTTCGGGACTACTTTGGAATTTTTGGACTATTTCGGGGGTTTCGAGACTACTTTGAGATTTTCGGGATCCTTGCGACTAATTCGGAATTTTCGAGACTTCTTCGGGATTTTCGGAATCTTCGAGACTATTACGGAATTTTCGGGAATTTTGGACTATTTCGGGGTTTTCGAGACTACTTTGGGATTTTCGGTATGCTGGGGACTAAATCGGAATTTTCAAGAATTTTTCGGGATTATTTTCAGTGTATCATATTATTAATGTGCACGCTCTCTTCTTTGTCATAAATGTTCGCACATGTATGTGTACGTATATGTCGTGTAAAGAAATGCCTAACGCTTTGCTTCCACTTATGTACGCCCACTAAGGGCCGTTTGCACCATGTCTAGTTAATTCTAACTCCCAGTTAAACATCTTTATCGACGTTATCGACACCCATCATATAACATGTGATCGATAAAGCAGTTAACGTGCTTAACTGAAGGATGTACCTCCAGTTAGCGTTAACTAGACATGGTGCAAACGGCCCTTATTCTTTTTCAGTCTTACAACAACCCACAAATTAAGACACTTAAAAATAAAGGTCCCTGCCAAAGTGTATTTGCCTAAGGGAAGTTTTAGCAGTTGATAAATAACCCACAACGGAGAGAAACACTCTTTGCTTGAGAGATGAGTGTTTGTGTCAGTGGTAAACACCATACAAGACACTTGGTGACGGTTATTTTCGATCTCTGATCAGTACACACACCACAAATTGGAGGAGAAACTCGACCAAACACTTAGCAAAAGTTTAAGTGTCAAAATAATTTCATTATTATTATTAATTTTTACTTTGCGCGTAACCTCTACGGTGATCAATTTTTGAAACAACATTTTTTAATCCTGAAATTATTAAAGAAAAAATTTAAACCTCAGATTATAGCCCGGTCAAGTTAGACATTCAGTGTTGCTGTTTAGGCGCGACTGCTAATACCGGGCGCCTGAATGTATGCTATGTATGCCTTTACAGCAGTGCTAGCCAAAAAGGGAAAAAAAGTCTTAAAATGAGAATGTTTAGTTATGTTACACAAAAATGAGAATGTGTTGATGGTAATGCACGATACTTTTCGAGCTAAACAGCATAGAAACATAAATCATAAAAAAAAGTTGACGGCCCTAAGAAAGAGAAAAGTTGGTAAAATATTTTATGTATTTAAATATATTTTTTTTTATAATTTAAATGCATGATACAAAAAGAAGGTAGTTTCATTCCAAAATATTTTACAAAAAATAAGTTTTTGAAGTTTCATAAATTGTACAAAATTATGAGCTACCTTGCCACATTGACAGGAATCAAACAATACATCAGAGGATTTAATTGTTCTGCGTGGGAAATGTTCGGTTATTTGTGCAATGATATTTCGGAGGAAGCGGAGGGGGAAGTGTGGCACCTAAAACTCCAGTCATTAGAAAGAGCGCAGTATAAACTTGCAGATAAGTCATTCTTCGCCTCCCTGCCTTTTCTACAGACACTCGGGGCCCATTTCGAAATAGAGTAAAATTATCATTTTCACAATCCACAGTATTTTTGCGTAAAATCCATCTCCAAATTTACAAAAAAATGCAAACCGAAATCTTTGTTTTAAATTAAAGCTTAATCCTCTGACTAGCGGCATGTGTCAAAATTTTTTGATTCGGGTCACGCGTTTGGACACGATAACCCAAAATCATTTAACAAATAACCGAACCGTCTTCGAATTGTCTTTTACTATGCATTTTTCTATAAATAAAAATTTTAGAAAATGAAACTGCAGTACTTTTCATCTTATGTGCATGCATATATACATATTTTTAAGCAGCACCACATCTTTATCAGAAAATTCCGAGAATCCAAAAAGTCCAAGTTGCATGGCATCATTTTAACTCAACCTCCTTTCTCTTCCACGGATAACGGTACCTCGTTTAGAGGTTTAAAAATATTCAGAAATTTGTCATCAAACTGCATTAGCAAAAGACTTTCCCCCTTATTCTAGAACCCTAATTTTCGTATTTCGTAATTCTTAACTACGCTACCAAAAATGAAAAATCCACATGCTGCAACCATTGCGGAAACATGTGCAGCATTGCCAGCTATCAGTTGTTTTTCGAAGATAGCTAAATGAAGGAAAACAAAGTGGAAAGGAATTTAAAAAAAACACTCATGAAGTGCTGTCAAGCATAGTAACCATGGGCGCATCTATGTCCCTGTCATCTACAAGCCAGAACTACTCCTATGCCTGAAGAACTGGTTCTCAATCCAGTTAATGCAATAACAGCTTCTTCCAAGCCATTGAAAACATGCACTTTGGTAGGTCCACCACCTGTTGCATTTGCTTCTGCCTTCAGCCGCGCTTAGGGATTATAACTCTTACTAAGTAGGATTCTCCTTTCTGTGTTGCCGGAGAAGAGGCGCTTCCGCATGTCAAAGGTATACAACACTTCTTGTGAATATCACTCCGACTACGCCATCCACAGTATTTTTGCGCAGAACCCACGTCGAAATTTGCAAAAAAGTGCATAGTTCAAACCGAATTTATTAATAAGCTAGTACTCGGAAATTGGAAACATTTATTTTAAATAAAATTTTAGTCCTTTGATTAAACGTGATGTTAAAGTTTTTGGATTCGGGTTATACGCTTGGACACAACAACCGAATATCATTGTACAAATAACTAAACCGGACCCAAGTTTCTCGATAAGGGGCAACAAAGATTCTTTTTTGCTCCTTTATATAAAGCAGTGGATAAAATTGTACGTATATGGGAAACGCAAATTTATCTGTTTAAATGAACACCGCTAGTATTTCCTGCAAACACACCTCCGACACAGAATTGTTTTCGTACAAAATTACACAAAAGACGTACTTGTTCGTTTTTAGGCATGCCATTGTAACGAATTTCGAAAGTTCGAAAATACGATTCGGATTGCAGCATAGTCTTTCTACGATTCGTAGCAAAATCCGAATACGAAAGAGTTGCAGAATAGGGGTGTTTATTTTCGAGCTTTTCAACGTACTTCAAACGTTTTTTTATCCTTTTTCAAGAAACAAAAATGTTGCTGCTAGTGAATCTGGTAGCATGATTTTAGTTAAATGTCACAAACTTGTTAAAAGTCACGTGGTCGGCAACAACAACGAATGTCAATAAATGAAACTACCTTCTATTTTTGTATCATGATTTAAATGTGGATTTCTGAGCAAAAAAAGCTAACGTGTTTCGAAACTCTGAATATTAAATGAAAATTTCATTAGTAGAAATTAAATAAAAATATATTTTTATTTTAAAATTATGTAAAACTTGACATTTAAGAACAATTTAAAATAACGATTAAAGGGCTGTGTCCTGCTCTCAAGAAAAACGAAAAATTCATACATACATACATACATACATATAAATTGACGCACAAGAAATGGAAATGAAATTTTCTTCTATCAAAATTTCTTAAATCAGTTTGCAGCTCTCAAGGCGCATCTATTCAAGGTGGTGTTACTTGAACAGCTGATAAGATATTTTTATACCCGAGCGCACTTGTGCACAAGGGTATATTAACTTTGTTCACATAACGGTTGTTTGTAACAGGCAAAACGAATCGAGATAGATATGTATAGACAAATGTATACATACATAAATGATCAGAATGAAAAGAGAAATCGATTAAGCGGTGACTGTCTGTCCGTCCGTCCGTCTGTGCACACGATAACTCGAGTAAAAATTTAGATATCGTAACGAAACTTGGTACGTGCACTTCTTTTAGGACGGATGGTATTGAAAATGGGCAAAATCGGACAATAACCACGCCTACCTCCCATATAACGGTAATTTTCAGAAATACGAAAACTGATATATTTTAGTAAATACTGAAGATTATTCACTCAAAACTGATATTCACAATAAGTTTTAGACTTAAAATAAGAATATTGTAAATTTTTGGAAAATGGGCGTAGCCACGCCCGCTTATGGTTACATGTGTATATCTTGGTAACCGCTGCACCAATTTCTTCCAAACTTGGCACAGTTGTTGGCCTGGGTATAACATATGAAATGGCCGAAAATCGGATAATAACCACGCCCACTTCCCATATAACGGTAATTTAGAGAAATACGAAATCTTCGATAAATCAGTAAATATTAAAGCTAATTTATTCAAAATTGATGCTTGCAACAATTCTTTACCAAGAAAAACGTTTATGATAAAATTTTGGAAAATGGGCGTGGCACCGCCCACCTATGATCACATATATGTATCTCGGTAACCGTTCTACAAATTTGTACCAAACCCGGGTGTGGTTATTATGCTTGCCACATAGAAGCAAAACGTTGAAAATTATTGAAATCGGACTAAAATTACGGAGGCTTTTCATATAAAAGTAAATTTCAGAAATGCTTGAAACTTCAATATTTCAAAATTTAAGGACGCTAGTTTACTCAAAATTGATACAGCGGCTTACCATGTAGCGGTAGCTTTCGGAAAGGCGAAACACATATATTTAATACTTGCGCCGGGTATTTAATGTTCGGCTTCGCCAGAACATAGATTTTCTTACTTATTGTCTCTACACTAATACAGCGGAATGTCATCGAAGACACAATGGTTTAACTACAGGATGTAAACATAACGAAATGGTGAAAATTATCTCCTATTTTCTTTCATTTTGACATCCTAATGTACCAAAAATCAATAACAAAATACATGGGACTTTTACTTATATGGATGCGCCTTGGTGGCTCTCAAGAAAAAATTCACGTCTTAGAGTTGCTAGATATGGGGTATTTCCGAAATATAACGTGGCTCTATAAACCTTTTTTGTGGCGCAAACACATTCGTTCAGCTCTATTTTGAATTGAACAAGAACATATGTATATATTTTAACGTAATAATATTGCCGGTATTATTGCTCCTGCTCTTCTCACTTTTGTTTCGTTGACACTTCATTTTATCTTATCGGTGGGATATTCGCTGGCAACTCATTGTGCTGAATTGATTGTTTTTCCAATGGTGTACCACAATATCTCTAAAATCAATCCAATCCAAATTAAAATCCCCAAATCAAAATCCCCAAACACAAAATTTCTGTGTGACATTCGACATTATTTCTCAAATTAAAATTGAAAACAAATTGTATGATGAATTCACAAATACATACATATCTATTAGGTAAATGAAAAATAAGGAAAATGTAATACATCGTAATAACTTAGGAACCTATTTTGCATGAGTTTACATAAACACAAACTTCATTGTTCAAGACATTAACATAAACCATAAATGGAAAATTACAATATTTCTTCATCAAAATAGTTTAAAGCAAAAGATGAAAGGACAAATACAAATTTTAATTGCAAACAGTAATATTGTAGGATAAAGATCTCAAATATATTATAAGAGCAAATAGCGAAATAATTAGTGATAACGTAACGATGCAAGTTCTATGTGCATTGTATATATGAGGCTGACATTTCAAAAAAAGTTGGGGTGCATCTTAAATGCATTACTAGAATCGAAACGGTAATAGCCAGAGGCGCGCCCTTTTAGTTTTCTATTACTGGCTGCGTTTCTTTATACATTCCGGATAATCCCATTTCACAGCCGGAATAAACAGAATACGTTTGAAATATACGTCAACATATCATCAGGAACGTTCTAAAGAATAAATAAACAAAAAAGTTTATTCCAAACGTTCAGAATGAATAAAGAAATGCAGCCACTATAAAATGTAGCATCACGTAGGTGCATTTGAACTTTTTTAGTAAACTAAATGCGGTCTTAGTTTTTATAGATCCTTCTTTCTCATATAACTCATTTTTTTTTTAGATAGGCTCCTCTGGCATTTATGGCCTCATATGTATGTACATATGTACATAAATATATATAAATATATATATATAAATATTGCCATAAATTTAAAATATGTATGATTTACACGGTTCCTGTTATGGTGAAATTACCTCTGATCCAGTACTCCATGAACTTACAGGATTTTACACGAACTTGCAGGAAGTTGCAGGAAAAATGTTCCCGTACTCCAAAATCCTCCAATATCCTGTAAATGAGAGCGACTTTTGGAGAGTTGTGTAGAGAATGAAGTTGCAAGATTTTACCCGAACTTTTTCTTCTGGTAAAATCATGAAAAGTGTCAAGCAATCACTGGTTGACGTTTTTACAGGAAAAATGGTTTTTTGTTCCCGGACTTTTTGTTGTTACTCACTTTTTACTCTCACTTCAGAGAGTAATTTTGCTGTTTGACAGTTTTACAGGATTTTTCACGAAAAGTATTGGATCAGAGCTATTGTACCAGGCGAAGTAATAAGAACGAAAACAAGGATTTACATATATTGATTTTACACTATCTTATTTGAAAATTTGCCTTTAAAATGTTTTATAAGATAGCCAATTGACAGGAAATAAATCGAGATTAATTCTGCTTGCCAGTGGAAGAAAGAAAAGGGAAGAGTACACATTCTTCTGTACCGTCAAGGCGTTTCAAGCATGATAAAAACATAGCAAGGTATAACCGTTCTCTCAGTTTGTCGGCCATGATTTTTTTTTTTTAGTTTGCCAACATTTTAAAATCATATAAAAGTGAAAATAAAAAATTGAAATTGTACGAAATTGTTAATGCTTGAGATTGAAAATGAAAATGTGTGTGTGAGTTTGTGAGTAAATTTAAAAATTAAATTGTTTGGAAACATCAAGAATTTTAAAAGTGACTCTCAGCGGTTCTACCTTACTATATTTTGATCATCGTTTCAAGTTTCTTGATTTGCCTTCGACATTTTCGTCGTTTCCCATGTAGAGAACGAAAAACTTGAATTCAAACAAAATTGAACCATATAAAAGCAAATAGAAAACTCAAAATATAGTGAACAAGAATTGCCTTCAAATACTTGAATCTTGTAAACGGGGTTATGTAAGTACGAATCATAGCAAAGGTAAGAGTCGGCTTGCGCTATTTTTTATATGATCGGTAATATCATTTTTTCGAAACTTTGGGGATTTTGTATTTTGGGGATTTTGTAACCACCAAGAAATTGTGGGCAGAGCTGTGTAATGATTGAATCAATTGAGTGTGCATTCTCATTTTTTTCGTTTCATCGTTGTTTGATTTAAAAAATTTAACAACCACTCTTGAGATTGGTTACAAATTGTAAACACAAAATATGTAGTGTGTTATGGAATGGTTGACACCCATTCACATAGAGAATGTGAATGCAAAAAAAGAACTCAATCATGTATGATTGGACGTTTATGGGAATGCAATCTGTCAATATCATTCAGTACTAATACTATTTGTTGTATCAGGGTTGAAATTTTTGTACTCAAAATGTG
>NW_016157099.1:923746-925033 GCF_001687245.7 Rhagoletis zephyria
ACATGACGGCGCGTGTGCGATGAAAATACCGATCACTTGCATATGGAGCTAATAATAACTAATATTTTAACATTTTAATAACATCTAGACTTCCAAGTTATATAATACAAAAAATAATAATTTCAAAGCCTTCTAGTTTGTTTCTGGTAGTAATTTCTAAGTGTCGCAGTTTTGGTTGTTACCCTTTAAGCCTGCCTCGCTCTTAAAACAATATATCTTGACTGTAATGTTTTCAAACGGTACTAGCCGTTACTGCCAATATAGGCGTATTACATATGTGCAGTGAAACTCGGCATTTTTACGCTGTAAATCTAAGCCGAAACGCTCCATTCTAAAAAGAAAATCGACTGTAATGTTTTGCATGTTACACGCAACTACAAATAAAACGCATAACTAACTATTCTGACCTCCTTTGCTGAAGACAGGTCTAAGGCCTTCGTCCTGTTGTAGACAGATCGATGGGAGCTTTTCACATTTTAGGAGTGTTCGCTATGCAAGTGCCAGTAAGAATTAGCCAGTAACAAAATTCAGAGAACAAGGTACCTTACTCCCCCAAAGAGAGAAACTTACTAAGTTTTTCGCGAACAGGAATTAGCAAACATTAGCAAGCTTCACTGCCAGTTGGCGTCCACGGTTGCATTTCGGGCATACAAAATTTTTTTAAATTATTTCAGGTGGAAACCAAAACAGGACCTATACGTATATTTCTTCTTATTCTGACTTTTTCAACATACGCTTCAATTTCATTGTGGAAGTCACTGTCGGATTTCCTATATCGACAGTGGTGTCGAGTGCGTTCCGATTACGAATACAGCTTTTTCAGCCGAGTACCTTTCAAATGTTTGGAATTAACTAAATTAATTGAATAAACGAATATTTACATACTTCTTTCATTGGTAAATCGCAACAAGATTGTTCATTTTTAAATTTAACGAACCCGTTGATTCAAATTAATGTTGACAAAAACGCAACCGTGTGCTACAATCCTGCTTGCAAATTCTTACTGGCAAAAATTTTGCCAGCACGAATTTGCAACTTCCCCTCCAAATGAAATGTCAAAATTGTGCTCTCTCCTTGCAAGTTTTACTGGGTTTTTGGCTAAACAATTGGTACCAACTTGTACAAATGTTCTGCATAGCGAACATTCCTTTTATTTATAACTAGCAGACCCGGCGAACTTCGTCCCGCCCAAAATTTTTATATATTTTATTGAAACTTTTTGGTCCAACATTTTCACCAACAATTCACGTTTACGATTTTCATTGGCACATTTGTCTGCTAAGATTA
>NW_016157099.1:925609-935573 GCF_001687245.7 Rhagoletis zephyria
TTAAAAAAAAATCGGTTCAGCCGCTCTCGAGTCTTGCGAAAACTAACAAACGGCTTTCTAAATATATATTAGTTGAGATATATTATATATTATAATTATATTTTGACAGTATCCGTTGTTTCTGATTGGCGCAAAAAAATCTTGCCTAGTGACGAATTCGCCCCTTGATATGGTCGTTACTTAAAGCTATTTATATTCGAAATTGCATGAAAATTGGAAAACAGGAATCTATAAGCTTATCCAGGCAAAAAGCTACCTACGTACCGAATTTTAAGCAAATCGGACCATAAATACGATTTCTTCGAACAGATCGGTCCCTGGTCCACTTCTCGGACAAAATGGATCATATATGCTAATATATGCTAAAAAGCTACCTACGTACCGAATTTTAAGCAAATCGGACCGTAAATACGATTTTTTCGAATAGATCAGTCCCTGGTCCACTTCTCGGAAAAAATGGACCATATATCCTAATATATGCTAAAAAACTACTTACGTACCGAATTTTAAGCAAATCGGACCATAAATGCGATTTTTTGGAATAGATCGGTCCCTGGTCCACTTCTCGGAAAAATTGATCACATATGCTAATACATGCTAAAAAGCTACCTGCGCACAGTGCTTCCCTTCCATATAAAATGTGGGCAAAAATAGAATTATGGACGGATTTAAATAAAAATTTGCTTCATAGTAAAATTAAGGACGCTAAATTCAAAAATGTAATTTGTTTTTGGATAGCTTTTCTCCTTCCACTGCAAATGCAGTTTTAAGTTGAAAATTTGGGTTATTGTGGCTTTTACATAGGTATGTACATAAAGTTCGTTATATTTTCAAAAGTGAGGTGTCAAATGACAGGGGTTGGCCTGTGGATGTGCAATAAAGGTTTTTATTTTTGAAAAGGGTTGCCACCTGTTACANCATAAATGCCTAATGCCATAATGGAATAGATCGGTCCCTGGTCCACTTCTCGGAAAAAATTGATCACATATGCTAATACATGCTTAAAAGCTACCTGCGCACCGAATTTTAAGCAAATCGGACCGTAAATTCGATTTTTTCGAATAGATCGGTCCCTGGACCACCTACCCGAAAAAAAGTAAATTTTTTTAGCCTAAAACATGGTGGTTACCGAAAGCTATTTGTATACAAAATTTCATGAAAATCGGACCAGCCGTTCGCGATTACCTGTTACAAAAAAAAGGGACTTCTCTTTATATAATTAGTATAGATGATGTTCCCAATAGGGATAAAACGATGCCATGGAAGTATCGATACCTGTACTTGGAAGTAGCATCGAAAGAAAATATCGATACCTACTAAGTATCGGGCTGAAAGTATCGATACCTACTTATATCGATATTTGTACATATATTTATAAGAATTGTTTATAAAAAACGCTATCACATATCTGTGAATTTTTGTCAAAATAACTTATGTGGCGATCATTTTTGATTTTAGAAGAATGCTACTTAATCTTTTTGATAAACCTCTGGACTTCGTCCGTCAGTTCGTAAAGGTGCCTCCTGACGTGCGTTGGCGAGGGCTCTTCCGCGAGCAGTTGTCCGCAGGGATGGCCACGTCTGTGGCTCCCAGCAAGGAACTGCTTGCACAGCATTATGTTATGCTCCTTTACTGGGAGCATCTGGGCCAGGTCATGTAGGTGGTGTTGGGGCGTCATCAGGAGGCATCCTGTGGCTGTTCGTAATGCCGTGTTTTGGCAGGTCTGTAGCTTCATCCACTGTGTCCTGCTAGTCCCCGGCGACCATACAGGCGCTGCATAGTTTACAACCGGTCGGCCAATTGCCTTGTATGTTGCCAACAACGTTTCTTTATCTTTGCCCCAAGTGCTGCCGGCCAGCGACTTGAGGACATTGTTGCGGCTCTGTACTTTGTTGACAATTGCGGTTGTATGCGCCGAGAAGGAGAGCAGACTGTCGAAGGTAACTCCGAGGATTTTCGGGTTATTCACCGTCGGTATTGTTACGCCATCGACGTGAATACCCAGTTGCAGTCTGACCTCCTTCGTCCAGGTGGTGAAAAGGGTTGCCGAGGATTTCGCAGGGGATAGGGCAAGGCTCCCTACAGTGAAGAAGTGAGAATGTTCGGCGAGATAACCGTTTACTTTCGAGCACAAGTCATCGATTCCATTCCCAGACGCCATGATCGAACAATTGTCAGCATAGCAGACAATATTAACACCCTCTGGTGGTTGAGGTAGCTTTGAGATGTAATAATTAAACAGTAGCGGGAACGGGACACCACCCTGTGGTACCCCCTGTTTAATTTTACGTGGCTTGCTAGTTTTGTTTCTGAAAATTATTGACGAGTGTCGACCACTCAGGTAATTCGCCGACCACCGTTTGAGTCCCTGTGGGAGTGAGGAGGCCTCTATATCTTCTAGTAGCGTTGAATGACTGACAGTGTCGAACGCCTTGGACAGGTCCAACACTACTCGAATAGTTCTCTGACAGGGGCGGTTTCGGTTTAGGCCACCAGTTATCTGAGTGTTTATGGCGTTAAGTGCTGTTGTTGTGCTATGCACTTTACGGAACCCATGCTGATGGGGTCAGGTAGTTCGTAAAATACGGGAGCAGCAGGGCCTCGAGTGTCTTCGCTACCGGGGAAAGGAGGGTTATTGGGCGAGAAGACTCTCCTTTGTTGGCTGGTTTCCCCGACCAGTGAAATGCATTTTTTTTATTTTTCCTTACACACGCTCATTTCTATTTTTACTCTCCCGAAAACTTTGACTTTTGTAGGTTTGACGTCAAATTGGCTTCTACCTGTTTTTATTGTACCAAGGGTTTTAATCACGATTCAATAATAGAAAGGTTTTGTAACTAGTAATTTTTAGCAAAAAAAAAACCGACTTCAACTCCCAGATAAAAAAAAAATATATATATATATCTCATGATCCGCTGATCGGATCTTAACCAGATTAGTATGGGACCACCTCTGAGACACTAACTTTCCGATGCAAAAAGAATTATCGACGTCGGTTGACGTGGTCCAAAGTTATGCGGTAACATACATAAAAAAAAAAATAAAAAATATTCCGACGAACTGATAACCTCCTCCATTTTTGGAAGTCGGTTAATAAAACAGTCTTCTCGCTCCCACACATAAAATCGGCTCCTTTACTTGTGCAGAATATTGCTCACTCTACAGTTTCTAGTTATATTAGTAGTAAAACCAACAATTCTTCATACTAAATATTCGTTGTTTATTTATATTTTTTATTATCACTTATATTTTTATTATCACCTATATTTCACTACCGGTGATTTTATCACTGTGATTTAAAAATCGCGTATAGTGACTGCTACTGCCAGGCCACAATATCAATGATTGGTGATTTTTCTACTTGCATGATATCTCGCTGTGAATGAAAATCACATCTGACAAATAGCTAGTCAACAGAAGTTGGGAATGGTGATTTTTTTTTTTATCATGGTAGAAAGGGCGATTTTACAACTTTTAATTATCATTGTAAATAGGCTCGTATGTATATTACGTTTTTTCATTACCTTTCCACGGTTGTTTTAAATGGACATTTTCAAGTAAGGAGTTTGATTTGCTTGATCGTGTTATTTGCGTTTCAGTTTTTTATTTCAAAATTTGTATCAACGAGTAAAGATGGCTGCAAATATTTATAAAAAACGAAGTGAAATATGGCAGTTTTTGAGCGAATAAATGAAGCTTTTCCCTCTTTTTCCTACACTCATATTTTCCACTGAAATACCTACGGGTAGGGAATTATCTCTACATGTACGAACACTGATTTGTCATTATTTATTAGATCTAACTATTAACATTTATGTGTTATTAAAAGAACTAGCCATCGCAATAGCCATAAAAAATCACTGTGATTTAAAAATCGCAATCACTCTTTTCACTGATACTGAAAAATCGCTATTTTGCCCATCACTATGCGATATTGATTAACTACGTATTACAAAGAGAGTAAAAAAATAAATACATAAATGTTTAAATTTAAAACCTATGTCTTTCAGTATTTCAATGATATGTTCTAGACCAATTGGTGAATCACGTTGGAGTTCAAGTTGAGAACTAGCATTTTCTCAGCTTGAGAAACAGTCATATGTCGATACAAAGAAAACTACCCTTTTTGTTGAGAACGTTATGATCCTCCACTTGAGGTACTGTTGAGAAACAACGTTACAGATTTGAGAATTACCTTATACCATGTCCCCACCAAAAAGTTAACCATCTCAAATCGAACTTAACCACATCACTAACTATTGCTGTCCACACTGCGGTTTGAGGTTTATAAAACAGTACAAATGTAAAGAACAGTGTTCGGACCTCAAAAATCGATTCAGAACTAAATTACTGCAAAAATCTGAGCAAAAACAAATTTTCTGTACTAGATTGAATTTTTTATTTTTGTTTCTGACATTAATTGTTTGACTAAAATATTTTCTATTCATGCAAAATAAGAACGCGGGGCAATGTAAGGATAATATGTTACATATTTAGGTAATTTTTAGCATTTTCTATATAGTAGAACGTATCTAACACTTAATTTTTTAAAAAGCAAACCTTTTCTACTTTATATAAATTTCATTCTACATATATTTTTTAACAAGTTAAGTAAAGTTCTGCATCCGCCAATTTGTACAGCCATACATCAAAAAATAACGAAGTTACTTTATTGACGCATTGCTATGAAAGAGTTACTTTTTAACAGTGAGATTTGGCTAACTTTCAATTTTTTTACTGAAACCGGTGGTGAACACTCAAAAAACGGTCCCAGGAGGGGCATAACATGAATGAAAAAAACGGAATAGATTTGAAGTCAAGCGGAGTAGAGGAGTAGATTTCAAATTTTTTCAAAAACCGGAGTAAGTCTAATCTGATCTTAGTTGAGTCCAAACACTAGTACGGAACGAATTCTTTACATTTTAACGCTAATGACCCACAGATGGCGGGAAAACACAGGGTTGTATCAGACTTTCGACGTGGTTTCGAGTGGGTTAGCTTTTAACCATCTCAGTGAAATGGTTAAGTGCTGTCATTTTTATATGGCGAAACTACGCTAAATCAAGTGGGTTATCGGGAGAACCAACTCAATAGCCATAACTACGTGGTTAGCTCCGGTGGGGACATGATATTAGTTCTCAACTTAACCTCAAGTTGAGCTCAAACCTAAATGTTTGTTGGGTTATTATAAAAAGTGGCAGTGTACAGTGACAGGAAATAATTTTGAAAAAATGCCAAAATATAAAAAACAACTTTTTTAAGGCCTAAGAGCACTATCGTAATTTCCTCAAGTCTTCACATACATAAGTAAACGATTTTACAATTTGCTTGGAAATTACCCACATGAGTAAGAGATAAGTACATATCGCACACCGTCACAACTCAAAATTTGGCATTTTTGAGATTATGCGCTAAAAATGTACACAGAGCTTTTATTTACCTTTTAGCAAAAGCTGGAGCAAATTTTTGTTATAATTTGTCAAAAAAAAACCTAAGGTAAAGTCGCACTTGTCCATATGACTATCATGTGCTAAGAAATAGTTTTTCGCATTTTCTGACAAACGTATTATTTTGAGTTGTGACTCTTTTGAAGACGGTGTGCGATATGTATGTATGTACGTGCCTGCGTATGTATTTATTTTAATTCTTGTAAAGTGTCCATTGACTTAATCATTATGTAAAACAAAATCTTTAATATATGTATATACATACATTTGAACATACATACATACTCCAAAATATTCCATTTAATAGCAGATGACGCAATTTCATAAAATTTCAAGAGATAATCGTTGCTTTCACCGTCAATCGCTTGCGATAAGCGGTCATTATTCAGCAAATAAAAATTAAGGATATTTCCCCTTTTTACAAGCTTTTATTTAACTTCTTTAATTTGAATTTCTCCTAATATAGACAATGCTATAGATTTATATCTAGCTCACAAACACTAAATGAAAAAAGATAGAGGCCTAGTCAGGCTCTTACATTTGCGGTTCACCATAATATATGTATGTTAATGTATGGTTGTATGTACATACATGTGCTTTTAAATTCAAGTTATCATTGGAATAGTAAATATTTTAATCAATCATTTTGCTAACGTACCCGTTAAAAGAGGTTGTACAACACCATTTTGATTCATACGCCCACGATCCATAAATTGTCCACCCGAGTTACAACTTTGTAGTTCTCGATCACTCATCTTTATTTTGTATTGCTTTTATTCCTTTAGTAACAAATAGGACCCTATGAACATATGTATGTACGTGCGTTGTGTTGATGAATTATTTGAATAGTGTGTATTTTTAATTAAATTTAATACAAGTCGTCGCTCGAAACAATGCTGATGAATCTGAAAAAGAATGAAACAAACATTTGTTTTAGAGGATATATCGCTCATTTACTAAAAGGCTGAATATGAGGTGCCACTTGGTCTAGTGAGAATGGGCTGTCCGCTAACCTATCCAAAACTAGTGTTGTGCTCTTCACTAGGAGAGGGTTGGGTGGGCTTTTCCCCGTGCCCTTAAAGGAGTCACTTTGCAGATAACTTCCAAGGTAAAGTTTTGTTGGTTGGTTGGTTTAAGTGGATTCCCACCCTGCTGCTCCATTTTTATTCTACAACTCATGCTATTTGACGGCTTTTGTGAATTTCAGTACGTCATACAGAGAGAGCCAGCTGCACTCTGAAAGGTTCTGCAGGAATGGTTGCCCAGTGTCTCATCCTTGCGAGTTCGTCCGCTGTCTCGTTTCCGTAAATGGTCCTATATCTCGGCACTTTTTAGGACGGATTACAAAGATTAAGGTCTTAAAATGATCACATAAATCTGATCTGAAGTCAGATAGGAAAAATTCAAAATGGCGGATCCAATATGGCGACAAAAAATTTATATCGATTATATTCGCTTAAAACTTTACCGGCAAGGGTTCTTAAGGTCTCTAATTACAAATTACAAATTGGAACTACCATTTATTATGGAAAAAACTTAAATCGCTCGTACGTGCCTGGCGTATGAGTAACATATTAGTAAAAATCTGATCTGATTTTAGATTTGTGATCAGAGCCCTTGATTGTAAAGTTTTAAGAGCATCTAATCGATTTCAATTTTTGTTTTTCGTCGTATTGGGCCCGCCATTTTGTATTTTTCAAACCTCACCTCTGATTCGTAATATACGGCCCCAAGAACCCCAGAAGCAAACGTTTCAAGCGGACCGAATTAATTTTAATTTTTTCGCCGCCATATTGGATTCGCTATTATGAATTTTTA
The DNA here is from genome assembly GCF_001687245.7 of Rhagoletis zephyria. Lineage (NCBI taxonomy): Eukaryota > Metazoa > Arthropoda > Insecta > Diptera > Tephritidae > Rhagoletis > Rhagoletis zephyria. The sequence continues at coordinate 932,875 of NW_016157099.1, forward strand.
AAACCATGCTCTAGGTTCGTAATCAGCAACCTCAAAAATATAAGAACCTGCTGTTACTTTTTCTTTTTTAATGTTGGGTTCTCCAGCGGCACAAAAGTTGTAAAGCAAACTCTAATTTACGGTTAGTTTAGACGCCATGTTGAATTTTTCGAAAGGCCACACTTTTTTCAATTGAGGGCATCTACATACACGATCATTTCAAGACATTAATCTTCGTACTGTACCGATTGACGTGATGTTGAAATGAATTTTACGCCGCTTCTTTTACATCGCTATGTTTGGCAGTTCCCGGTCGTGATTTAAGCGTCGTACAAAAAATATGTTCGTATAAAATTGGTGGAGAATAACGGCTCTTTTCACAAAAATGAGGGTCGCACCGCCAACTTATATCATAAATGTGTATCTCAAAAACTACTTCACTGATCTCGACTAAATTTGGTATACACATTCCGCTTAGGCTCCTTAGCGCCACCAATGTAACGATAATTTTAAAAAACTCAAAGCTAGCTATATTTTAGGGGGACTAGGTTTTGTCCGATGTCAAAATTATTCAAGACGGTGCTTAATGAGGCTAAACACAATGTGTATACCAAATTTGGTCGAGATCGGTCAAGTAGTTTTTGAGATACGCATATATCATATAAGTGCGCGGTGCTAATCCCATTTTCCCAAAATTTCTTGAACATCACTTTTTTGCTAAAGAAGAATGATGAATTCCTCCCTGCGGCACCAGCCAAGGCAGGTGTTGCACTTGACTGATGTCACATTACGAAATATCCTGGTCTGACATACCGTGCAGATTGTAGGAGCAACCAAGCCGTGGAGGCTGCTCTGTTAGAGCAGCAGGGGGCCACAAAAGACGTGGTCCACTGCCGATGTGTCCGTAGTCCTGAGTAGACTCTGAGGTGACTCCACCCCTGGAGTTGTGGTGTAGTCGTCTCTGGCAGTCCTGAGTAGAAGAAAACGTAGCGAATGTAGCCCTATTGACGAACAACTTCTGAGATACTTCGCCGACCTAAACGGGATCAGATCGCCGAAACAACAGCCCTTGGTCGGGTAAAACCCGAGTCATACCGGTACGTGTCGTGGGAATGAAAGTCATCTCAACTGGTGCAGTGTCAATCGAAATGAATTTACAATTTTGTCAAGCTTCAAGTTTGATTTACGACCCTTTAAAAAGTTTTTATTAAATACAATGTTCCAATTTTTAAATTCAAGTACTAAAAAAAAACATTTAATGTTATCATGAGTTTCAACTTTCCCGAACCGGTTCACTTTTCACTTTTGGTTTTCATGTATTTACTATGGGCGGAATACAAATTTTCGGGCGAAACTCAGGATAAGGCAGATTATTAAAAATAACTAACCTTCCAATTTTTATTTAACTAAGTCACCTAATTTACCCACATAAATTATTTCTTAAAAATACATGACATCCGGATTCGCATCCGCATCCGCGGATGTTACCTTTTAAACATCCGCATCCTCATTCGCATCCGCGGATGTCTAAAATTCCACATTCGCATTTATGTATGTACAGCAGTTTTAAAAAGTAAATTCTAAATCGAATATATTTTCGTGTACGCTAAACGGATAGGTTTCTATTTATTTCCGCAAAATTAAAGCGACAAAAATAAATTTGAATTGTGAATTCTCCAAGACCAATGTATGTAGCATTGGGCACCGAAGGCATCAATTCAACTCACCGTTTTGTGCTTCACATTTCAATATATTCGGGACACTAATGAAATAATGTTAATACCACAGTACATATAGTTAATACCTAGTTTGTAGTCACAATCATTCAAAATGATATACATATACATCAGGGTTGTTGCGAATATTCGCATTCGCATTCGCAACTACGGAGCTTCCGCATTAATTTTAACATTCGCATTCGCTTTCGCAATAATCAATGCGGTGCTTTTGCGAATGCGAATATTTTGCAAGTGGACCGATAAAGCGTATATGTGGCAAAAAAATTACATATTGTAGCCAATTTTGTTGCCTGTGGTCGTAGGAGTATTTGTGTATCAAAACTGGTCAAATGTCATATATATCAACTTTGATAAAAATGTCCTTAAAATATTATTTCTTAAGCTATATAGCCGAGCTATATACTTGACCTTTGACGTACGTCAAAGAGAACATGGCCCTTTTAATAATATTGTTTTTCTTTGCTTTAAATACCTGCTTTGGCTTCTTTCTTTATTATGATTTTTTTGGAGCAATCTTAAAAAAAAACTACTAGACGCAAAAGAAGAAAGTGTGCACTGTAATTCTTAACAAAATTTTCGTAATTTGCTTTTGATGTTATAGGTGGCATACACGCCCAGCCAGCAAAACCATCGTAAACAAGCTCGTAATTGGATATTTTCTCGAAGAAAAACCAGATTAAAAATCGTTTATGATAGCCGTTTACGACTCTTTTTCGAGCACTTTTTCGCTTTAAATTGTGCATCGCCTACGAACAGTCGTAAACGGATCGAAAAAGCATTCGTATGCGAATATTTTTACGTCCGTTTTTTAATTGTAAACGAGTCTCGTAACCGATTAATTTACGTTAAAAAAGCGTTTTTCTACACTGCTTTATCTACTGTTTTTGAATGCTAAAAATAAAGGCAATTAATTAATTCAAATTATTGTAGTTATTTTATTGAATGGAATTATAATTAATAAATATTTATAGTGCCGGATCA